>NW_026068036.1:2671939-2704437 GCF_014885135.2 Alexandromys fortis
TTGTCATGCTTTGAAATCTTTCCCCAAGATGATCCATCACCTTGGAATCAGTCCACAAAAGAAGTCTATGTTTAGAAGTGTTGAAGAGGATAAAATAAAAAAAATACATATTTTATATATTCAAATATATGTACACATTTTATAACACCTGCAGGGATTTTTCCCATTACAATATGATCAAAGATTGCTCAATAGAGCAACATTACTCCCTGGAGAATTCTGATGTTGCCTTTGAAACAGAATGTTTTAAGTTGTGACAAAAAGCAGAAATAGGCAAAAAGAAAGAAAAAAGGGACTCTCTGAATGGAAAACACAAGAGAATTGGAGTTCTGAATAAACTGGAAGGAAACCAATCCCCCAAATTGTCATCATTTCTTCAACTTAATTGCCCCTTGATTTACAGAATTTTATTCTACCCAGAAAAGTAGAGTTTATCTTTTTCCCTTGTAAAATGTTTTTCCAGTTATAAACCTTGGGTTCAATTACCAAATCTTTCTGCTTTTTAATCCCATGTATGCTTTGTGCAGTAGAACAATTTAGAGTGACAGCGATCAAGCTTTAGTCATTACCAGTTAGCTCTCTATTGCCAACACAAAACACCAGAGACAATAAATCTTAGGAAGCAAAGCTTTATCTTGGTTCTTGGTTTCAGAGACTCCATTCAGTGGTCAGTTAGCCTCATCACCTTTGCTCATGGTCAAATAGAGCAGCACCCTGAAGGTGTGAATGAGTAAAACTATTTGTTTCCTGGCTTACAGGAAATATGGTAAAATAAACAGAAGTATGAGGTTCCATTACTTCATCCAAACATAGTCCCAAGAACCAACTTCCTTTCACTGTCTCCCACCTCAAAAGTGTTCATTGCTCTTAGCCAAGACATGAACATGTGTGCCTTCCAAGATACATCAGTTGAGAACTGTATTATTCATAATTTAGCATTTTTATTGTTTCAGTTGCATCGCTGAAATGAGGTTAAAAACTCTGCTTCAGGCTCCTTCCATGGATCACACATAAATGAAAGAAACAAATTTAAAAAAAAAAAACTATGGAGAATGGCACAATAGTATTTATGAAAAAAAACTACAACCCCTGCATTCAAATACATTTTAAGAGTTTTTTTTCAGAAAGATTCAAAAAATTAAATTATTTAAAAACTGAAAAACTAGGTATATAATTTAGAAAAGTCATGAAAGAAGCGATAGAAAATACAAATGTAAGATAGAAAGAAAAATGCAAGCAAATGCCTAGGAATTGTATGCCATATGCTTTCTGAATAGAGGCAAGAGATGCTTTATTAGTAGGTGATCAAGACAAGAAAACTGAAGGGAGGAGGGAAAAGGACCAATTGAACCTGCCACCCTTTCCCAGAAGGCCTGACCAACCGAGCTGCCATCTGGGCCTAGATCTAGCACTCTGAGTCTATCAAGATACAGCTAAGCCATTTGAGCTTCTAAACCACTAGAAGGAGTCTTGACTACAGATCCAAATCTAGGAGCTTGTCATCACCAATGAAAGTGAAGATCTGAAGCATGGCTGTAAATGAAGAAGTCTAGCTGATGATGCAATTTTTATGGTGCTTCAGACACCAGAGGCCTTTACCTAGACCAATGACTTATGGCCATGAATATTTGCATGCAGAACTATATGGGCAACAACATACATTAAGTGTTGCGCTGCAGTATCGAAAGGCACCGTGATGAAGGAATTTTCAGTTGAGGGGTGGGAAGAATGGAGGAAAAAAACAGCGCATATGCTGTGGAGATAAGCAGAAGCTTGTCAATGTGCAAAGCCTGCGCTGCTATTGGAGGCCCTGCAGATGTCTGTAGTCTGTGCTACCTCTGGTGATCATGTTTGGGTCCATCGTCCTGCTTCATTGCAGCAGGAGACTGTGCTGATATCTGTTGCCCATGTTACCACCAAAGGACATGTGGATTTCCATAATCTGTCCTACCAACGGAGGCCATGTCAGGGTCCAGTGTCTTCTTGTCAGGAACCATGTTAATGATATCCATGGCCCATGTTACCTCCAAATGCCATGCAGATGAATATCTGTGGTCTCCTCTGCTGCCTGAAGTTATCCCTAACTGCCACCAGAGACCATGCTGAGGTCTGTGACATGTACTGATGCCAGAGATCAGATAGATGTCTGTGGTCCATACTATTGCCAGATACCATGTGGAAGTCTGTGATAAGCACTCCTGCTGAATATAAAGGGCAAGGAGGCTTCTTCTACAGTGGTATGAATGACTATAGACTCCTAGTTGAAAAAGATATAAAAGGCTTCCTTGACAATTGTTACCTCCATCCCCTCCCCAAAATTAAGAACAAGAAGCTGCTGTGAGACAATGGTTTTACCTGGTGAAGACTTGTTTCTTGTACCTATTTAATAAAATGCTGATTGACCAGTAGCTAGGCAGAAAGTAAAGGCTGGGTAACCAGGCAGGAATTAGAGGCAGGGCAATGAAAGAATTCTGAGAAGAGAATGAGTCAGTCTGCAGTCCTGACCCAGCCTCACAGGAAGCAAGATGTGATTGCCTCATCAAAAAAGGTACCAAGCCATGTGGCTATACAGAAAAGAATTATGGGCTAATATAAGTTGTAGGAGTTAATAAGAAGCCTGAGCTACCAGGCCAGTCCGTTTATAACTAATATAGACCTCTGTGTATTTCTTTGGTACTGAACACATTTTCCTGTCACTGATGTATCACACCTTGTGTGATGTTTTCTATCACCATTCATAGTAACACACACACACACACAGATATTCTTTCCTTTCATTCTTGAGTAGTGGTCCATTGTGAATGTGTGACACATTTTATTACCCCTTCATCCATTTGCAGACATAGTTTGATTCCATACCTTGATTTGTTCAATGAAGCCACAAAAGAATAACTATGCAGTTACATGTTTGATGTACTGATCTCAATTTATTTTAATACTTATCTGAAAATGAGGTAGTTGAATCACACAGTTCTTTTTTTTTCTTTAGTTGTTTGAACAATCCCCACACTATTTTCCACAGTGGCACAAGCAAATTATACCTCCACTAACTGTGTCTAAACAATATTTGTTTACATTTCCAAATACCTGTTATGAGTCCTCGTACACATAGAAGTAGAGTAGTTGTTGTTTAAAAATATCTGCCAGGAAGCCTTAATCTTTATTTACTATATTTTCCAACTTCCTTGAGTAAAATCAAGGTTCCTTCCTTCAATACAAGAAAGTCTACAGAACTTTTACCTTATAAAATCTTTATAATAGAGTGGACTAGAATGTTAGGACAAATCTTGAGCCTCCTCTTTTGTCTAAACATGAAGCAGCCAGCAGGCTATGATAAATACATTTCACACAACTATGGTGGTATTTTCATATGACCTACTCCATGTCTTTTGTTATTGAAAGAAATCCTTGTTTAGGTAAGAAGGGAGCCCATGGAGCAGACACAGACCATTCAAGGCTGTAGTATAGACTTCTCACGCCCCCAAAAGATCCTGGAAATAGGCAGGTTATACTGAAGATCAAAGTTAACTGCTGATAAAGCTATAATGACCAAATCATAAATTGGTTGTTGCAGGAGAAAACGTTATCACAAGATTACAGAAAGGCAAGTAAGTATCATCCAAGTCAGGAAATTACACAGGCCCTTGGATGAATGGAATTGGTTTAGTAGTAGTGGATCATAGAATAATGTCTAAATAAAATACATGAACCTAGAATCCTAATGAAAAATTGTGGTCAATGAATTATGTACTTAGTTAAGTTAGTATATGTATGTGTATACATATATGTATATATGCCAATAATACATATGTATTTTCAAACTATATATAGATGTGTGTATATATGTATATGTATTAAATTAGATACATGAAACACTGAGAGTAAAAGGAATTTAGAAAACTTACTTAAATTAAATATATTTTAGAGAGTTATCCCAAAGGAGAAACTAGGTTATCAAATACATATTTAAAAATCAGTGTCTCATCCTTTTGTACTAATAAATTATACTTTGAAAACATGATAAAAAACTCTGTATAGAATAATAATAAATATCTGAAACAGTTAGAAATAAACTAAATAAGAAACACAGAGCATTTACATAAAAGGAACCATGGGTCATTATTAACTGACATAAAAGGATAACTGAAAAAGAGAAATATTGCATCACTGAATACATATTAATATTGAACAAACATAATCTATAGTTTAATGCAAGCATTTACAACAATACATACTCCTATAAATAATAATGCACTTTAATTTTTTACTTCAAGGTCTACTTATCAATGTATATAAAATGAATATAAAACATTTTGATAATATTTTTACAGTATTAAAATTATTTTTCAACTAGAAGCAATACCCACTGGTTATTAAGCAACAACTCTAAATTGTTATGAAGAGAGTAAAGATAATAACACAAAAAGGAATAAATGATATTAATAACAGGAAAGGGAGAATTATAGCTAAGTTGTGACAAAATTATGTTTGAAGCTAAGGAAATATAATGTTGATACCACAGATAAAGCATTATTTCATGGTATGGACTACCTTTAATTGTGGAAAATGGAAAGCTCTCAATTATAAAATGATAGGCAAGTAAGTACTAAAGTGTCTTGTAGAAATAATAAAGCCATTATTATTTTAAATATGGAGATAGAGGTAGAGTATAGGCATTCTTTGATGGCAGATGTAGTCACATGCTTCTTTATCAGAGTCAAGCTTTGAGCATTTCAGGAAACTTGGTCCAACTACCGCTGGCATTGGCCACTGGAGAAGACCTCTGCATACATTATTGTCTCCAGTCCAGGCACTTAGTGCCCTTTCTCTGGGCCCATACCTTAAAAGACCCCTCTCATCTTCAGATGTGCCACTAACAGCACAGTAGAATAATGAGCAACAAAGGTCAGAGCATAACAAGGTCAGCAAATGGACATCCTGGCGTCTGCTAGCTGTATGACCATCAACTGGTCACTTTGCATCACTTAGCTTCAGTTCCTTTATTTTTAAATTAATTTTTGATGGTTCCTCTGAAATAAAAATAAACAAACATGTTTTAATGTAAAGTTGCCAGAGAAGTTTCAATCTTCGGTTTTGTGCAGGTACCAAGTGTAGATTCTAAAGCTTCATTACCAAATGCCCAGTAACCTCCACCAAAAGCTTAGCTCACATTTTTTACCAGATAGAATAAGTCAAGTTTTATTTCTGGTGAACTGTGATCCTTTACCACTCATTCATGACTGACTTGGCACATTTTCTTTGCTGTGAATAAGCTAGCAACTATGAGAAATTATCTATGCCAACTCAGTAACCCTCTCTTATGTTAATTTATAGATAAGTGACCACAAGTGATCAGGAAGCTGCATCAGGTTTCAACTTTATGACCCTGGGGATCAGTTTGTGGTGGAAATTTCCACTATTGGAAAAGGGGGGCTCTCTACATATGAGTTCCAAGGCAGGGAGATTACAAAGAATCATTCAGCAAGGCACTGGGCGCAATAGGAAAATAGAGCTCCACCTCCATTCCTTGGTTTTTGTCTCTGAATGTTAAAGCTAGAATGGAAATCATACCATATACTACATTCTAATATAAGTACAGACTGTATTTTGTAGGAAACTCCACAGCATCTGTGGAGCACCCACTGGGAATAATTAATTTCACAGTTTCTTTCAAAATTACCAAGAATGGAACTGTTGGATAGAATAAACTGTAGGCATCCAGTTCTGGCTAGAGTAAAAATACTATGTGGACCCAACTATAAATCAGGCCTTCAAATGTTCTTCTTTGTTAATTGATGATAAAACTACCCCAAAGCTCAAAGAGGTCAGAGAAAGAAACAAAGAAGCAAAAAAGTAAAAGTCCAACCACGTGTTGTGATTTTTCCTATTTTGTGAACCTAATATGGCACATTCTTCATATACCATTTAAGTTTAGTGGTCAAGCATGTACAACTTCATAATTGATGGGGGTATAAAGCATCATGCTAGTGATAGATGGCTTTGATTTCCTACTCTGTTTATGCCTTGATATGAGTTAACTCTGTAACAAAGCTTATAGAGTCCAAATACTGGACTTGTTTCTCAAATAGAGAATTGCTGACAGAAGACAGTAAAGAGATTGTGATTCTTTCCACTGTTTTTCTAACTACGTCTCACTATGAGCTTCAGGAATCACCCAAAAGTGCAAAAGCCATTTAATAAATTATTGGTCTTATTATCCCAGTTTCCTATAGGCTTCATTAAAGAATACTCACTGGCTATGTTCCACTATGAAGTTAGAAACTTCATAGATATCACAAAAAAAAAAAAAAAAAAAAAAAAGGAGAGGCAAACTGCATATAGAGATGTAGTACGTATTGCCTCCAGAACTAGAAGGCCAGTAAGCATTATGCTTTCTTATTTGATAAAGGTAGAAGAGAATACCAGAACTTGCTTTTCAATCATCTAATCCAGAAAGTCACAGAAAACTAAACGCCATTTCCCTGGTGTTACAAGACACCATAAATTCTTCTGACTGCCCATTTCATCCTCTGGAAATTTTGTTCTTGAGATATTTAGAGTATTTATAATTTCCTGCTTCTCAAATCCTTTTAGGATACTAAGAAGCTTGACATTCTTACTCCGTTTATTATGAGAAAATACACATTTGTAGTAAATGCAAGTTAAATTATAATGATGTCTTTCTCTTATTCAAACATGAAAGAATGTTCATATTAACATTTACAAAGAAAAATTTTATAGATAGCTGTATGTAAGATGTCAGAGGCTATGACCTTTGCTCAGAAACATAGGCGTAAATACCACAGTTTGCTTAAAGAGCAGCTGCAGTTGAAGCCACTGCCTTCACAATGCTCATGCTAATCACAGCCATTTTTAAGACTGACCAAAGGGAAGATGGAATGACCATGTTGCCAGACAGCACCATGTGAACATCCCTGTTTAGTGATGTGGGTACCAACCACATTATTTCCCCTGGGAAGTTATTTTTGATCTTACATTGTGCAGAACAAGAGAAAGAAAACCCTAATGAAAGTGGTGGAGCACAGGGCCATTTCAAGAAGCCTCCACTCTTCTGTCTCTCACCATAGCTTCCTTATTCCATGAGATAGAGGACAAGTGTAGGGTGTTCCACCTAGCAGTTATGTCCGTTCCTTTACACAATCAAAACGACAGCTCTACAGAACTAATGGACTGTGGGAGATGAAACTCCCCCAGAATTGTGAGTTTTGGTGATGTGCACTGCGTTCTCTAGGAGATTTTTTCACTCACATGCACTACTCAATGCTACAGCCGTAACCCACAGTTGGAAGAGTGATTAGTTTGTTCTCGTACTAAAACAATAATTATCTTTTATATATTTTTATAATTGCAATTTTATTTATTCTCTGTATCTTAAATGTTTTTTGAACACTAGCTTTGATCATAAATTACACATAAATGCATTACTGGACAGGGTAGTTTTATTTCTTCATTTGATTTTTGTGGATTTCATATTTGGAGTTCTGTTTTGTGGATGCATAGCAGGGGGCTGCCTGTTTTTTGAGACAGAGTGTCATTTTGTTATTTAACCTGGCCTGTAATTTACCATGTAATCCAGACTGACCTTGAACTCATATTATGAGACTTACTTCAGGCTCCCTAGAATGGGATTACAGATATGTAGAATAAGGGCAGATGAGCAGGGTTTTTGTCTTATTTGTTGTTGTCTTTAAACTTCTTTATTGAATCTTTGGGGATTTGACATTATGCACTCCAATTTTGTTCACTTTCCGGTACCCTCACATTCCACCCATCCCTGTTGCATCCCCCACAATGTTTGTTTTTGTGATGTTCACTAGTTTGAAACAAAACAAAGCAAGCAAGAAAATAATAGCAACAACAACAAACAATAAACAAGACCAGAATAAAAACTACACAAGAAACAGAGAAATCTGTTTCTTCTTCTCTCCTGACTCTCCATCACCTCTTCATCTCCTGGTGGCATTAGAGGCTTCGGTGTGTCATATAGTATACCCCGTTGTCCATCAACTTGAATAGCAATTCTTCATTGCATGAGTCCTTGGTCTGGTTCATGGACTCTGGATTTTGGTACACCAAACCTCACTGAATCCTCACTGGACTATCACTGGAGTTCTTCTGGGATATCCTGTGTCTTGGAGATCTTGCAGGTATTGTTCCAATAGGACTGGTCCCTTCACAAGCTCAAGTAGGACCTAGAATGGGTAGATGCTGCAGTGAGTCAACCCAAGGTCCAGTTGTGGGTCTGAGTGTTAGCCAGGCAGGTCAGATCGAGCAACTGGAACCACCCATCTTGAGTGTGGTGTCAGAGTCAGCACCTCTTATGCATGACCTTAAGGTAGGTTCATCCTTGCCTGGCCTGTGGAGAAGGGTAAGGGTCCTCTCTCCCCAGCATAGAAGTCAGTTGTCTTGCTGTAGTGGCCAGCAAGCTGCAAGTTCAGCTTTCCCAAGGCAGTGAAAGGCGGGGCTGACTCAGCATAGCACTCTGATTACTTCTAGCATGATTCCAAAGGTATCCTGACCGTGACACTGGTCACAGAAATCAACGCAGTCCCCAGCTTCAGCTGCCCATGGACCCAGACATGGGTGGAAGGAATGGCTGCTTAGGTGGGAATGGTTCTGGCAATTGTGTGGTCTCTGGACACCACCAAGGCTTCAGGTTTTGGTCCCAACCTCTCTATGACCATTAGTGGCAATGCAGGACCTGAACTTCCAATAGGACTATAGACCACAACATTGGCCCATAGCAGAAGCCGAGTGTGTATGTCACCACTGCCCCCAGAGACAATATGGTCCAAGATATTAACTTGGCCCTTGATCCTGGGTGTCTGCATGGCTTTCGATGCTAACAGGAGCATTGGAAATTAGCACAGGTGAGCAATTGTTTTTTTTTTTTTAAATCAAAGACTAAGTTCCATAGATAAGATGCTTTTTTTTCTCATTTGGCAACATTCAATCCTTTCCTAAATATTAACAATAAATAAATAGAAGAATGTGCGGATGAGCCTAAAAACTCTATTCAACCTATGAAAGAAAGACATCTATGGATCATTACATCTAAATTTTCATGACTTTTAAAATTAATTCTTTCTGTTTTTTTAAGGATTACAATTTTCAAATGCTGTGCACTAGAGAGCAGACATGCATATCCACATGGGGCAGAGTGTAGTCAGTAGTAGCACACCTACCTTCAGTGCGCTAAGAAGCATTGAGTAATTGGAGCACTACGTTGAGAACAATTCTGTACACAAAACTGGCTTTGATTGAATGATCTTCTCTGAAAATTTAGGTGAAAACTTCTTATAAATATTAAGAGATAAATACCATGAATATCTGAAAGAAAAGTATGATCATACGTTTGATATGTAGGCCTTAATTAGGTTGTCTAAATAAATACCAATTTTGGTACAAGACCTCTAAATACCACTTACTATACTATTATGTCTAGGAACAGAAGTATAATCCTATTGTCATCATTTACCTAGAAATATGTTTATGCAAAAATGTGTTAGAACATCACTTTTATTATGAAGACACAAAAATGAGAGTTTAATTTTTAATTCCCTCCTTCCTTCTTTTCTCCCATGTCAGCAGTGTCTGCATGATGCTGACTTCCTGAGACGATACGACCGACACTCCTCTTGTATTGACTAACACTGATCTGACATGGAGCGATGCACAGCTTGAATTAAGCACATTTCTCTTTTGGGTCAACGATCACAATTTACATTTGCAGTGCCCTGAAGATGTTATGTTTAGATATAAAGACAGAGTGCCGGCTAGTTAACTCGTCAGAGCATCTTTTTCTCAAGTCTTTCATATTGCTTCAAGACAAGTGCTTTTCAATGCCAAAATGGATCTGAACTTATCCAAATGGCTCAATTTTTTTCAAATTAAACAGAATAAATCTGTGCCATCTGGGATACTTTTATGTCTTCAGAATTAAGGAAACTGTTTTGATATGAACATTTCTGAAGCATTTTTCAAGATCCAACTGTAATTTTCTTTTAGGTTTGTAAATATGTTGATACTATTTAAAACAGAATACTGTACAGCACTATATCAAGACTTAATGTGCACAGAGTAGAGGGTATATTATTTAGTATAAGAGTCCACTAGAATAATATCCCTCCTTTATATCACAGTCTTATCAAGGGCTTTTGACAAGAGTTTTCTCTCATCCAATGTCTGAGTTACTTTCAAGCTAAATGTATCAATTAATAATTATACAAGACCCACGTGACAGTTTCAACAAAATACTTAGCAAAAATCCATAATCAAACACAATCCTGTAAAGATAACATTTGGACACCAAAGCATTTTTGTCTTAATAGATTTTTACCTTTCTGCTATTTATAACATAGCATTATGATCACTTGCTAATACAATGATCTTTCTGACAACAACTATGGAAGTATTGAATTCAATGTTTATTGCAGTTCATTGAGCCAAAGTAAAATAATCTTCAAAAAATATTTCTGTTACTTTAAGACCATTGTGAATATTTCAGCAGTATGCATTTTATGAGTTTTGTGCACATTCATTCTTTAATAACCCTTTCTTATATATTTGGAGAATTCCCGAGCTGATAAAATAATGTTTTTAAATTCTATACTTTATTACCTCCTGCTGTGAAAATTATTAAAAAGAAATGTAGTAAGAGAAAACTGCTGGTAGCAAACACACTGTGGAAGCTGGCAACTTGTTATCACCACGCAGTCCTGATTCCCATATCTGAACAGATGACCTCCCAGATTGTGATGTCTTTAAAGAAGGAAAATAATTACTTGATTCATCTTTGCATCTTTTAAATTGTTATAACAGTGTTAAAGACGTAGAAAATGCCAACTAAATATTTGTGGATGGCATAATGAATAAATTAATCAAAGTGGGACAAATGTAATGCCTTCCCAAAAATGTTCAGTTCAAGGAAGCCTAAGTATAACTAGTATAGCAAATGAATCTCCTGACGAAAATTCTAAAGATTCCAATTTTACTACTCATCTAGAGAACAAAATCAGAGAGCTAAGAGTTCTGGTCTAGTTGCAGCCATCTGAGGATGAGTGGCAAATGTGATGACTTGCCATCCAAGACTGTTTAAGCCACTATGCTGACGGCAGGACTTCATTGGCTATCTGATCCCTTGTCAAGAATATTCCAGTGCAACTTATCTTCTCATCATTAATTGAAATTGTATTTTTATATTAATGAGGGGATTAAAAGCAATAGCACTTAACAACTTGTGGTATAAGTGGTGGTTAAGTGTTTCTCTATAGCTTTGGAGCCTATCCTGGAATTCACTCTGTAGATCAGGCTGGCCTTGAACGCACAGAGAGCTGTGATTGTGCTGGTCTCTGGCTCCTGAGCACTGGGATTAAAAGTGTGTGCCACCAACTCCCATCTTATTTAATTATTTATATTATGTTAAATTACATGAAATGTTATTTTTCTCATATATCAAAAACAGTCAAATAAACGTAACAAATGTTAATGTACCATATCATTTTTGGTTCATTCTATGAAAGGTATATAAATTTTATATGAATTTCTTCGGGTTTTTCATATAACTATTTTACATCTTTTACTACATGTGTCTAAAAGCTAGATTTCAGTATGCTAACTACAGAGAGCATCTCAAAGTATTTCATGATGTTCATCATAGTGTTGAATGTAATGACTAGTGGTTTTGTCAGTGAGTCCTGGGATTGATTATACCAGCCCAACTGCACATCATCATTTGGGTCAGGAATCCCCTCATGCAAAGTTGCCTATGTGAGATCATTTTCACCCGAAACTCCCGTTCATTTTTCATAATGGAGTTTCCAAGCTAATCAGATGGCTCTTCTACCTTACCAGAGAGTAGTGGTATTGTAATAATTTTATGTTACCTTGGTCAAGATCTGATGTGGACATAGTAATGGGGCTTAAGGAAACTGTAAAATGCTTCTCAAAAGTTACTGCATGCAAGAGGGACAATGGTCCTTCTCTTTTAGGGAACATGTATCTGTCTTATGAGAGGATTGGTATCATATATGGTAAAAATTACATATTGACTATACCATTGTCAAAGACAAAATCTTATAAACAAAAGTATAAATTTATCTGTGATTTCACAACCGAATGAAAAATCCTGGAATTGACTTAATTTGTCAGTTTTTCGTTTTGTTTTACTTATGAAGGCTTCTTTTTCAAGCTTTATTTTCTCTAATGTTATCTATCAACTAATAAATATAATATTTAGAGTGAGTGAGTGTAGAAAGACAGATATAAATTTTCTGAATTTATTTTAACTGTAAGCTATCCATTCTGTTATCATATTTTTCATAACCAGTTTCCTCTTTGACATTATGATTAATGTGAATTTTAATATATTCACTTAAATTTTAAAATCACATTTTTAAAAGTTTGATGCATTCAATAACATTTTCAAATAGGTTTGTTTTACTCTTGTACACAAGACTATAATTGGATCTTTTTTTCACTAGTCTTTGTAATATATTTTTGTGAAGTCATTACTCAAAATGTTTTGACATGTAATACTGTTGGAGTTTCTTTTACTATTTTTATTTTAGAAGTCTTGAGTCTGTGAAAAGTTTAATTTACCAAAATGTGATAAACATATATTTATCTTTAACCTCTGAAAATTTATGTAAATTAGATATACTATATGACAGTCATAACATTAGGCCTTGCAAATTTCACATTTAAAAAGTGAAAATCCATGTACTTACAAAAACTACAGGAGCCATCTTCTATAAAACATATATATTTCATTTTAAAGAGACAGGTGTATGTAATTTTAATGTCACCCTCAGAATCACCAAAAAGTACCCTGGCAATCAGTGGAAAGGTTTAATAGGTTTTCTGTCTTGTTCTTAATTTGCTGAAATTACAAAATCAATACTTTCAGTTGTAGCTGCAGCTACCCGTTTTACTGCTTTAAGATAAAGTCTACAAGAAAGTAACCTTCACTTTCAATTTGTAGCAGAGACCATCAGGTTGTTCTTGGCCACTGCTTAAATAGTCTGTTCTCTGTCATCCTATATAAGATCCTCCAAGTGTGGTGGGGGTCTATTTCCTGGGTGCTACGTGCCGACAGCAACTGTGGTTAACATGAAGCCAGCAGGAGCTCTGAGCTGAGCCTGCACTGGCTTCATCCTCTTTCTGTGTGCACTGTAAGCACAACTATGGGCCGTTATTTCTTTCCTTAAAATTTGTCCTTATTCTCACAGAGATGTTTCAACTCTGGACCTTAGGCTGGCATCAAATACCCACAGACTCTCTCCACCTGAACAAGAAATCATTTCATGCAATCTGAACTCTCTCTTACCGCCAAGATACTTGTGACAAGGGAACCTCCCTGCAACTTTCAAGATAAGGAAAGTCTCCCCAGCTCAAGCCCAGGTTAATACAAAATAGGCAAGAAAATATATTTCTAAGATTTTAGTTTGGAAAAAAAAATCATAGATCAGTTATCTTAAAATGTCAAAGATATTGGAGTGACAAAGGGATTTTTAGTATATTTAGGATTTTATTTCTTAAGAGTTATAGCCTCCATATACATGTCAGGTTTGCTACTGAAAGCAACTCTGTAATGTTCTCATGCCTCTGTCCTTGTTCTCACTGCAATTCACACTAAAACCTTAATTCTGTATCCAAGGAAAGGTGATCTCAAAAAACTTTTGTCTTGTATTCAGAAACATTCTGTTTCTGACTATTTTTTAGAAAAAAGCCAACCAAACGCAGACCAAGCTCGTGACTGTGCTTCTGTGATTCCTCTGTTTTTTTTTTTTGTTTGTTTGTTTGTTTTTCCTCATCGTTTTCTTGGCTGCAGATGAGCTTTCACACTTTGACCACCTCCAACTTCCTGTGCTTTGAGTTAGACTGCTAGCAATTAATTTCCACTGCCCATTCATCTTGAGATGACTATCAGACACTAGGGAGAAGGGAGATCACCTTGGATGACTGTCAGACAATAGGGAGGAGGGGGATCACTTCAATGACTGTCAGACACTAAGGAGGGAGATCACTTCGGATGACTGTCAGACATTAGGGAAGAGGGAAAAGCAAGAGGACAGGTATAGTTTAGTCACCTGGTGGCCTGGTGCACTCTGCTTTAATCTCTTTACAACAGAGACTAGCTCTTTAGGAGAATGATGCCTTAGTTATTTATAAGTATTCAATACAAGCATTGAGTACACACTGAAGAATTCATATTAATGGGGATAAGTAAGCAAAATTTTACACTTAAATCATTTCAAACTTTCAGTAAACAAGGTGTAAGAACTAATAAGAAGTTTATATTTGCCAGCTTTAAAATATACTAAGGACTCCAGATCCACCTGCCTCTGCCTCCTTCAGCAAATTGGAGCACCAGACTGAAATCTCAAGGTCCAAATCAGAAGCAGAAAGAGAGAGAGCACAAGCAAGGAACTCAGGACTGCGAGGGGTGCACCCATACACTGAGACAAGGGGGATGTTCTATCGGGAACTCACCAAGGCCAGCTGGCCTGGGTCTGAAAAAGCCCGGGTTAAAACCGGTCTCGCTGAACATAGTGGACAATGAGGACTACTGAGACCTCAAGAACAATGGCAATGGGTTTGTGATCCTACTGTACCTATTGGTTTCGTGGGAGCCTAGGCAGTGTCGTGGATGCTAACCTTACTAGACCTGAATGGATGGAGATGGGTGGTCCTTGGACTTCCCACAGGGCAGGGAACCCTGATTGCTCTTTGGGCTGACGAGGGAGGGGGACTTGACTGGGGGAGGGGGAGGGAAAGGGGAGGCCACGGTGGGGAAGAGACAGAAATCTTTAATAAATAAAGAAATAAATAAAAAATATACTAAGGATTTTGCTTAAGAAGATAGACTCTTCCATAGAGTACGCTTTCCTGTAAATCACTTCTGCTTTACTGCAATAATTTAGACAGTGTTTTTTAAACTGATCATTGTGACTGAGTGTAGATTTATCATTTCCTCCTCCTCTCTCTCCCTCTCTCTCTCTCTCTCTCTCTCTCTCTCTCTCTCTCTCTCTCTCTCTCTCTCTCACACACACACACACACACACACACATGCATGCACACTCACTCATGAAAAAGTTTGGTTGTTAACAACTTCATTAGTTTAATGGAATGAAGTAAAGTAGCAGATCGAGATATGCTGGATAGATCAGAGTATACATAGCTGGATATACTACCATATCTTTTAGTTAGCCACAAAAGTTAGCCACATATTAATATACACATTGCATTGCAACTTAAATTGTATTTTTAAGAAAGGCTAGTGCTCATAAAAGTTTGAAAAAAAAAACAGAATTAGAATGTGAGCATTGCTACTCTAGCAACAACAAAAGTAATTTTGGACATAGGGAAGTTGATTTACTGACTACCCCGCAATAAACAGGTTGACATCTCCACAGGTTCTGATCTCTGTTGTTCTGTATTCTTGCTCTGACTACCCGAGGAAGATTCTTCATTTTACATTAGAGTACATCATATGGCTCTGTTTCCACATTTCAACCAGCAGAAGTGAAAAATGGAATCAAAACTACCCACAGTTCTTCACCTATCACTGATGCAGTATTGTATTTCTGGAGAAACCAGAAATTAAAGTTTTTATTCTGGGAAACCAAATACTGTGTGAAAGACCTAGAGATGAATGACTTGTAATAAAGAGAAATGGACAGCTATAGAAAAATGACCACCTTGACACATTAGGTAAATTTATCAGAACATAATAGAAGTTAGATGTCAAAGCATTCACTAAAGTGAACTCAGCAGTATGTAGCCGTCCTCTTCTCTTTTGCTAATCCGGTCAGTGTTTAGAGTGTCACAGATTCTCATGGTCTGCCACTTGTATCATCATCTCTTCCAAGCAGCAAGGGCTGCGCATGGACAACGTGACTCACCTGTGAGCCATTTAGTGTACTCCAAGTGCTATGCTTTCGCCTCCAAGACTGGGTAGTCAAGCATCAGAGGACTGTCTCTGTGGTTGTCTCTGTAGTTCACACACAGCCTCTGCCATCGCTCATCTTAGGAAGCCGAGTCATAACTGCCCTGTGATAAGATCTCAAGCCTCCTTGAAGGAGCTATACAAGCAAGCTGAGAAGCATACTCTGGAGGCCCCACCCCATCTCTGGTAACTGAGCAGGCAGGAGACTGAAATGCTCAGTAATAACCAAAGCTAAGTTGTACTAAAGCCAAAAACTTACCATTAAAAACTTTAAATTTTCTAGGAAACCAACAAAATGAGTCTCTAATGTGTCCCGTGTAAGTCAGAAACATTGTTATAAAGTAAACAAAAGGGCTGAGCTGTGGCTCAAATGTTAAGAGCACTGATTTCCTGTCCAGACCACCAGGGTTCCAATCCCAGTACTCGGGCTGGCTGCTCACAACCATCTGTAACTCCAAGGCCAGATGGTCTAATACCCTCTTCTGATGGCTATGGGAATTGAATGGACATGGTACTACACAGACATACATGCAGGAAAAACCCACATACATATAAATAAACAAAACTAATAAATAAATAAGATTCTTGTGAAGTCAAAATTCTAAGAAATGTATTTCTCCTGCTAAAAACACAAAATCCATGTAATATTTATAAACTTATTTTCTAAATTTGGGATCTGACTACATGCAAATATTTAATTTTTTACATATTTTGTGTGTGTCTATGTGTGTCATAATGCACATATAAAAAAATGGAAAACAATTTATAAGTATTTTCCCTTTCCTTTCAACACATGGTTTCCAGGGATTGAACTCAGGTAAGGCAAGTGCCTTTCCCAGCTGAACCACCTCAGCAATCCTTATTCTTTATATATTTTATGTATTTTAGTCAAATACTTAGATCTCAAAATATTTTACAAGGATACACAGTCCTGTCAGGTTGTCAAAACTAGTAGAACAAATATAAAAACTCCAGAATTATGGCCAAATAATTGAACCCAGGCAGTATTATTGATGTTTCATAAATAATATTATTTTTAACCGCACAGTCAGAAATGCATAATCTATAGTTTTTACTGTTATATTCTATAAGACATTAGGACATAACTGCACATTGATTTTTTAAAGCAAAACTTTTGAAATAACTGCGTGCTCTGTAAGTATTGTGCCATGTTCTCTAAGCACTGTTCCCCTCTTTTCTATACATTTCCCAGTCCTACAAGAACTAGAAAGTCAAGGTTGAGTTGTGAGGTCCTTAAGAAGCATGCAGCTAAAGATGTTTATACCTGGTTTCAATCCCAGCACTCTGGTGGCTGATGCAGGAGATTAGATAATAAAAGTCAGTCACAGCTGTACAGCAAGGACCCATTTTATAAAACCACAAACAATACCCAAAGATTTTCCATAATCAAATGCACAAGCATATTTGTAGGGGGTGAGTTAGACACAAACCATTTTATGCTATTGTTTTGTTTTGTTTTTCTGCATAAAATTTTTCACAGGCTAAGTGGTTTGGAGGCAAACAATTATTATCTCACTGTGTTTTGGGGTTTTCAGTCCAGTTTAGCTGGATCCAGTTCTCAGACTCATGGCATTCTGAAGTTAAAGAGCCGAACAAGGGACCAAAGGTCATCTTGAAGCTCATTCAGTGGTAACAGAGTTTGGCTCCGATGTCTAAAGAGCACCATTCCCTTTTGCTTCTTGTCCCACTGTTCTTGATTCCCAGAGAGTCCACTTACCATGCCTGTAATATTCCCCTCTCTGTAACCATCCTCAAAATAACGTTGTCCTTCAAATCCAGCCAAACTACCTGTTCTCTGCCTCTCTCTGCCTCCCTCCTCCCTGTTCTCCTCTTCTCCTTCTCTTTCTCTGTCCCTCTATTTCTCTCTCTTTCTCTTTCTGCCCCATACTCTCTACGCTTTCCATGCCCTCCCAACATCCACTAAATAAACTATCCATACCCAAGCTCTCTCTGCATGGCATATCTGCCTGTCCCTTACCCACAGCAGTCCTCTGCCTGCCTTGGGATCTGTCAGGGTCACTCGCGACTTGAAGGGATCTGTCAGGGTCACTTGCGACTTCAAACATGATCTTCTCTGATATTATTTTAGAATTCACCTGATGTAATCATATCCACACAGGATAGACAATAGTTTTAGATAATTCATAGTCAACTTATTGAAAAGCTAACAATATCAATGAAATCCCTCTGCCATATATTCTAACACTATGAACAGATGGATACACATTTTTATTTTATTTTTTTTCTAAAAAAAAAAACTATCTTTTTTTTCATTTTACATAACAATCCTAGGTACCACTTCCTTCTACTACCTACTTCTATTCCCTCCACTTCCCCCACACACACTCTCTCCCCACCCACTCCTCAGAAAGGATTAGGCAGATTGCTTTGGGGAAGTTTGAAGGCCCTCCCTATTATATCTAGGCTGAATAAAGTATTCATTCAAAGATAATGGGTTC
The DNA here is from genome assembly GCF_014885135.2 of Alexandromys fortis. Lineage (NCBI taxonomy): Eukaryota > Metazoa > Chordata > Mammalia > Rodentia > Cricetidae > Alexandromys > Alexandromys fortis. The sequence continues at coordinate 2,690,390 of NW_026068036.1, forward strand.
CAAAAAGCCAGTACAAACAGTAGGAATGAATCCTGTTGCTACTTCAACAAGTGGCCCCACAGTCTGCTCGCAGGCGGTCTACAGCTGTCACTCACATTCAGAGGGCCTACTTTGGTCCTAGGCTGGTTCCTTTCCTGTCCAGCTGGAGTTGGTGAGCTCCCATTAGCTCAAATAAACTGTTTCAGTGCGTGAACCCATCATGGTCTTGACCTCTTTGCTCATATTCTCATTCTTCCCACTCTTCAACCAGACTCTGGAAGCTCAATCCAGTGCTCTGCTACAGGTCTCCGCCTCTGTTTCCATCAGTTGCTGGATGAAGGTTCTATGGTGACATTTAAGATAATTATCAATTTGACTATAGAGCAAGGCCAATACGGGCGCTCTCTCCACTATTGCTTAGGGTTTTAGCTGAGGTCATCCTTGTGGATTCCTGAGAATTTCTCCAGTGCCAGGTTTCTTGTCTATCCCTTAATGGCTCCCTCAATCAAATTATCTCTTTCTTTGCTCTCCTCTATCCTTCCTCCATCTTGACTATCCCATTCCTTCAAGTTCTCTTCACCCCTCCCATTTTCCCTCCTCTTCCCCTTCTATCCTACCTTCTCCCCACCAAGCCTAGGTTCCCAATTTTGTCAGGGAATCTTGTCTATTTCTACTTCCCAGGGTATCTAAATATGTTTTACTTATGGTTCACCTTGATATTTAGCTTCTCTAGGGTTGTGGACTTTAAACTCACTTTTCTTTGTTTTACAGTTAGTATTCACTTATGAATGAGAACATACCATGTTCATCTTTCTGAGTCTAGGTAACCTCATTCAGAATGTTTTTTTTTTTCTAGCTCAGATGGGTGCATTTTAAAAGTCATTAGCCTGATAGCTACATTCTCATATCTTCCTGTCCCACTAGTTCTACAAGAAATATTGTAAGAACTAAATTTTACTATTAACCATCTACTATAAAAGTAGATTTTTGTAACCTGTATAGAAACCAGACTGAGCGTAGTAGTGGTGGCACATACATTTAATCCCAGTACTCAGTGAGGTAGAGGCAGTTGGATCTCTGTGAGTTCAAGTTCAAGGCCAGCCTGGTATAAAGAACAAAAGAAAAAAGAAAGAAAGAAAGAAAGAAAGAAAGAAAGAAAGAAAGAAAGAAAGAAAGAAAGAAAGACAAAAAAGCCTACTGAATGTGAAAAGATCTTCATCAACCCCAGGTCAGTCAGAGGGCTAATCTTCAAAATATATAAAGAACTCAAGAAATTAGAGATCAAAATACCACATAATCCAATTAAAAAAATGGAGTACAGTTCTAAACAGAGAATTCTCAACAGATAAGTCTCAAATGCCTGAAAGATACTTAAGGAAATGTGCAACATCCTTAGCCATCAGGGAAATGCAAATCAAAATGACTTTGCAATACCATTTTACACCTGTCAAAATGGCTAAGGTCAAAACAGCAATGATAGCTTATGCTGGAGATGGTGCAGAGTAAGGGGGAAACTTCTTTACCACTAGTATGAACGCAAACATGTACAACCACTCTGGAAATCAGTATGATGATTTATCAGAAAACTGGAAATCAACCTACCTTAAGACGCTGCAATACCAATCTTGGGTATATACCCAAAGGATGTTCAGTCATACTACAAGGACATTTGTTCAACTATATTCAAAGTAGCATTATTTGTAATAGCCAGAAACCTGAAACAACTTAGATGCTCCTCAACAATAGAATGATAAAGAAAATGTGGTGCACTTACAAAATGGAGTACTACTCAGCGATAAAAAACAATGACTTCTTGAAAATTGCATGCACATGGATAGAACTAGAAAAAAGCATATGGAGTGAGCTAATCCAGACCTAGAAAAATGAGCATGGTATGTACTCACTCATAAGTGTGTAGTAGCTATAAAGCAAAGGATAACAGGCCTATAGTTCACAATCCCATTGAACAAGGAAAACCCTAAGAGAATCATATATAGATGCCTTTGGGAAGTGGAAATAGAAAAGATCTCCTGAGAAAACTGAGAGCATGTGTTGGGGGCACAAGGGAGGGCAGAAGTGGAGGGAGAGGGGAGAAGAGGTGGGAAAAGAGAACTTGAGGGAATGTGATAGTCGAGATGGGAGAAGGACAGAGACTTAGAGCAACAAAACAGGTATCTCGGTGAGGTAGCCACTATGGTGCTAATAAGAAACCTGGCACTAGAGAAATTCCCAGAAATCCACAAAGATGACCCCAGCTAAGACCTTAGGCAATAGTGTAGAGGGTGCCAGAACTGGCCTTGCCCTGTAGTCAGATTGATGGCTATCTTAAAAGTCACCATGGAACCTTCATCCAGCATCTGATGGAAACAGAGGCAGAGACCCACAGAGGAGCACTGGGATAAGCTCCCAGAGAACGGTTGAAGAGTGGGAGGAAAGAGAATATGAGCAAAGAAGTCAAGACCATGATGGGGATACCCACTGAAACAGTTTACCTGAGCTAATGGGAGCTCACCAACACTGGCCTGATAGGACAGGAACCAGCATATGACCAAAGTAGGCCCTCTGAATGTGGATGACAGTTGTATGGCTGGGTTAGACTGCAGGGCCACTGGCAGTGGCACCAGAATTTACTCCTACTGCTTGTACTGACTATATAGAACCCATTCTCTTTGAAGGAATACTTTTCTCAACATCGACATAGTAGGGAGGGCCCTGTTCCTTCTTCTAAGCAATGTGCTAGCTTTCTTGACTCCCCATGGGAAGCCTTACCCTCTCTGAGGAGTGGATAGGGGTGGGGAGAGGTGTAGTAATGGAAGGAAGGAAGGGAGTCGGAGCTGGGATTGCTATGTAAAATGAGAAAGATAGTTTTTTTTTAAAAAAAATAAATCAAAAGAAAGGAGAAAAGAAAGAAGAAAGGGAGAAAGAAAGAAAGAAAGAAAGAAAGAAAGAAAGAAAGAAAGAAAGAAAGAAGAGAGGGAGGAAAGGAGGGAGGGAGGAAGGAAGGAAGGAAGGAAGGAAGGAAGGAAGGAAACAAAGAAAAAAAGAAAGAAGGGAGAAAAGGAGAGAGGGAGGAAGGGGGAGGGAGGGAGGGAGAGAGGGAAGAAGGAAGGAAGGGAGGAAGGAAGGAAGGAAGGAAGGAAGGAAGGAAGGAAGGAAAGAGAGAGAGAGAGGAACTAGGCCAACACATTCCTGTTGAAAATGGTTCTTGCACAAAGAGGGAAACAATATTTTTCTCTAGCATTTTTAAAAATATTTTTGCCAGAGAGGATGACAAAGCCAGGTGATGGTGATGCGCACCTTTAATCTCTACACTTGGGAGGCAGAGACAGGGGGATCTCTGTGGGGTGAAGGCCAACCTGCTCTATAGAGCTAGTTCTAGGACAACCAAGGCTATACACACACACACACATACACACACACACACAAATACACACATACATCTGTCTTAAAAATATCAACAAAAAAGGACTGCAGAAGTCAATTGTGTTGTAGATTAGAAGAAAGATAAGTTCAGGTGGGAATTCTGGGAGAAACTAGTCACCCCCCACACACACACACTGCTTCCTAGTGCCCCCCCCGCTTGATTTCTGTGCACCTCTGTGTGGATGGGGTGACCTGGCATCTCCACTTGTGTTGAAAATACTGGGTTGATTTACCTGGCCAACCTGAGAAGGAAGAACTTCAGAGAAACGTGGGGAGTCAGTGCCTTCAGAAAATGTGGCCTGGGCCAGTGGAATTTTGAAGGGACATAAAAATTTCTCAACCGTTCGGTGTCTATTACATAATAGGCCATGCCTTTAGCCTGAATTCTTTAATTTCACTACTCAAATTTTCAGTGTTGTTATTTCTGTTTGTTCCATGTAATGTCCCCATTTTATGCCAGAGACCTATGATCAACACAAAGCAATTTCTTGAACTATGTTTGTCCAATGCAGTGAGTGAGCGCATGCGTGTATGTGTGTAACAGTTAAAGCAGTAGGGCCGTGAGTTTGAGAGGGAGGTGTGCACGGGAAGAGTGGGAAGGAGAAAAGGAAAGGGGGGATGATGTGATTACATTTTAATGAATAAAATTTGAAATTAATTGAAAAAAATATTTTTGCCTTTTAGAGGACTCAAGAGGTTGACTTAAATAATAATTGATTTTCCACATTTTCAGGTTCTAACATTATTCTTTTATTGGTGTTGTGTTTATCATTTAGATTATATTTTAAATACAAAATTTCTCCCTTCCAATCCTTCCCTCCAAACCTTCCCACATACCCTTCCCATTCTCTTTTAAATCTGTGTCCTCTTTATGTTAATAACTGTTATTCCATATATACACAAGTATATATTTATATAAGTATAAATATATGTATAAGTATTCCTAAATATAACCTGTTGAAAACTAATACTGTTCTTCATATGCATGTTTTCAAAGCTGACCGTTTAGGCACTGGATGACCAACCAGGATGCTCTTGCATGGGGAGAGGCACCTCTCCTGCTCCCAGATTTGCTCAATTGTTTGTAGTTCTTTGTGTAAGGTTGAGGACTTGGGGGCCAGTTTGACATTTGTTTGTATTCTTTTTCAGCTCATATTTGAGGAGATCATGTTGATGTTATTAGGAGAGATAATCTCTCAGAAAGCTCCCCGATCCTCTGGCTTTTATAATCTTTCTAACCCCTCTTCTATAATGTTCCCTAAGCCTTAGCTTTGGGAGTGTTTTGTAGATTTATCCATTGGAACTGTGCACTACAGCTCTGAATATTTATTGTTTGCAGTTTTCTGTGGTCGTCTCTAACTCTAGTAAAGAGAATTTTTCTTGGTTGGGGGTGAAGACAACACTTATCAATGTGAATAAGAACAGTTGTTTAGGTTGTTATTTGAGATTATGATGCTTTTGTACATTAGTGGTCATAGACTCTACTCCAATAACAATTAATTAGTTAGGCTTATTATACAAGGAAGATCCCCCTTACTGAGCATGTCTTAAGTCTAGTTGGTCACTGCTTAGGTATGTGAGCCACTACAGCACTCTTAATGCCTTCATACTATGCTGGTTGCTAAAATATTTCAAAGGTTTCATAGCTAGGTGGGAATTTGGTTGCCTCCTTTTTAAAGATGTTTGCATGGTGATTTGGGATACCATGAAAGTTAACCCTCAGGCTAGGAGAATTCTGGTCAGTCCCAGCTCTGAAGCCTCTGATATCTGTTTCTGAACTGTGTAGGGACTTCCTTTCCATTCCCTTGCCTTGATGGATAACCAAGGGTTATTTTCAGGGTCTTCTAAAGATCTATGGCCAACATAACTGTATTAATTCTGATTAAAGGTTGGTATATCTCTAGTATTGTAGTCTATGATCCTTTATATATTTACCAAAATATATTTGCATTTATTTCTTTTCCTTATACTCTAGAAACTTTTATAATTTTATATTTTAAATTGCCAACTTGGCTGAAGACTTAACTCTTTCAAATAGGTATATAAGGAGGCAAAAATAAATATTTTAAAAGATTTGTCTGAACTATTTGAATTTTGCATGTGTGTGTATGTTTATGAAGGAGAATGTTCATGGAAGTGCACATGTCTACAAGTCAGAGATGCCTTAGATCCCCTGGAGTTGGAATAACTGGTGGTTGTGTGTTACCTGACATAGGGTTCTAGTAAATGTTCTTGATTACTGAGCCATATCCATGATTTAAAACAAATGTTTGCATTAGCAAATTTTACTGGGAAGTAAAGAAATGTGTAGTCCAAGTAGTACAACAAGTACCTTTGAAATAGCATATGCAATGACAAAAACCATAGAAATATGAATGCTATTCTATTTCAAATTTTCAGATACTAAAGGTAGCATTCAAAGTTTATGACAGACACAAAGGGCATTGGTAACCATGTTCAGTGGACACTACTAAAATTATACAAGATACACAGTTAATATAGGTATCCACCACAACAATATTAGTAAAATAATATGCCATGTAGATGTGGTGGAAAGTGACTCAATAATAACTAAAAAAGAGTGAAAACTTGTCTTTTATGCAACATAGATATGCCTGGGAAAAGTTACACTAAGTAAAGTTAGCTACATATTTAAAAACAAATACTACATATTCTCAGTTATTCATAAGCCTAAACAAATGACATCATATAATTAGATATAGGAAGTAGATAGAAGGAGGACAAGGGAGAGGAGTTTTCAAAATGGTCTTTATCAGGTAAAATAAATTCAGATAAGAAATAAGGTCCAGCCAGTCAGTAATGACTCACACCTCTAATCCTAGCACTCAGAAAGAGAGGCAGGTGGATCCCTGTGAGTTTGAGACCATTCTTGTCTACAGAGTGACTTCCAGGAGAGCCAAAACTGTTATACAGAGTGATGGAGGTGGGTCTTATATCTTATCTGTTGTTTCATTGGTTAAGTAATAAAGAAACTGCTTGGTCCCTGATAGGACAGAAAATTAGGTAGGCAGAGTAGACAGAACAAAATGCTGGGAGAAAGAAGCCGAGTCAGGAGTCGCCATGATTCTCCCACTCCAGGGGGAGGCAGGTTAAGATCTTCCCTGGTAAGCCACCTCGTGGGCTATACAGATTATTAGAAATGGGTTAGATCAATTTCATTGATGTGTGGGGTGGTGGCTGCTAGGGCAGAGACTGAATGCATAGGGACAGGAAATGAAAGCGATCAAGGTGCATAAAGTGAAGAAAGACACAAAGAGTAAATAAGAAGAAAGTTTTTTTTAAGAAAGAAAATTGTTCATCATTCTGATTTCCCACTGCTCAGCTGAGTCCCTGGACAAGCTGCAGGAGACCCTCTCTTCCTTTCTTGGCTAGTGTCCTGCTCCCAGGCTTCACATCATCAGATGTGTGTCAGCATTCATGGTTAAAATAATGCCAAAGCTCTTGATTCTCTATTAAATGCAAACGAAATTACTTTGTTTGGGGAAGGGAGCAAAAATAGCAAAGAGCAGAATGGCAAGGTGGTGCATATGAACAAAACACTTGTTGCACATGGATGAAAATCTCATTGTGAGGCCCGTTATTCAGCATGCTAATTAAAATGGCTTGTTATGTAAGGCCTGTCAATTTAACTTTTGTGTTTCTTGGCTGAAGTAGTTACTCACAAGGTGGTACCTCTGTCTCACTTGTCGCATTGCACATAGAAGAATTTTGTCTCTTCTGCCGACTTACGGGTTATCTGTATCTAAACTGTCCTGGCAGTTATTCTCTGATTCATTGAGCAGGTTACTCTGGGTAACCTTTTGATAACCTGTTATCATGTGAAATTACACATGATGAATGTATTGCTATTTACTTTTCATATTTTACTTCCCAAACTAGATTACGATTTCTCGAAGATAGATTATGTACCACCATTTTTGACCTTTCCATTGCATCATACTTCCAGTCCTGAGTAAGTCTAGGTATTTAATGTGAGTTCAAGAAACATCTCTCAATGTTATAGAGCAAAAAATATTAATTAATGCCATTTTATGTTTACAATCATAAAGGACATGGTAAATTTATATGAGAACTGCCTGCGTGTATTATAGAGTGTATCTGAACTGGAGTTTCATCATTCGATGGGCCTGGGGCAGCAGGGTAATGGAGAGCAGGACCGAGACTGCACTTGAGCACAGTAGCGCTAACTGAATAAGCAGTGAGGCAAGCTGTGTTTCTAAGCATGAAAGAAAAGCTCACTAGAGGTCTAGTGAATGGTTCTGAGTATACAGCCTTACAATGGCATTCCTAATTCAGTAAGACTGTTATCAAATAAATTGCAGTGTATATTTTTTTCCACACTTCTTGCAATTAAAATGAGACTAAATCTGATGCAGTTCAGAAGGTTTTCAAAAATTAGACATAGGGAACTTTGATACAGACAAATCCAAAACAATTTATAAAATGGCCCTAGGAAGTAGACCCATTTAACATGTCTACATTGCCCATAATCCAACGTTTAGGAAAAACTGAAAGGGAATTAGTGGCCTACCCCGCACACAAGACAGATCCTATGTAAACGAGGAAAGCAGAGTCCTGTGGTACAACGTGGAAGTTGTTGCTAGTGCTTGTGATAGTGGTCCTGACTGGAGAGACAGGGAGAGCATGGTGGTGGTGTCAAGGATGTTGCTAACTTGGTAGGCTCTAAATTAAGATAAAGAGAAGATCCCCAGAGAGATGTCAACTTTATTAAGGTTCAATTTTAGCTTTTCTTAAAAATGTGTCTAAGGTGTATGTGTGTTTGGGTTGTGGTTTTCCCTCTTTCCTCTTTGAAGCGATGTGGTCATCTAGTTTTCATTTACATTTCCTAAATACCATTAAAAATTGTGTCCAAATCTAGGAAAGAGTGTGCACTACAATAGAATAGAAGGAAAGTCACCACAATGAAATAGGAATCAATTAAGTGTCAAGACTTCCTGGGTATTGCATGGTTTATATTGAATTTTACTAAGCAAGAATGAAAGAAATGTTAAGTTACATTTTCTAGTGCCAAAGTTTTGTGTTGATATTTACTTAAAAATATTGAGAATTTCCCAATAAACACAACATTCATTTTCCCTTGCAAATCTAAATTGAATTATACTTAGATAAAGTTTTCAAAGATGAATAGCATTGTTTTTCATATTTGTGTCCTAGGAAACCAACCTGGGGACCCAAGTCACACTATACCTTGAGCGTATGGCTAGGAAAAACAGTGGATGCTTAGGCCAGGGAAATGGAGGGTTGTAGCCAGTGCGAACAGTGGGAGCAGTGTTTAAAGGCCATTGTCCTCTTACTGGTACAGGAACTCCATTCAAAAGGCATATTTTCCCTCTTTCCTCTAAGTTGCTATATCACATGATACATTGATGACATGTTATCTGAAAAGCAGTGACAACTTTCGACTTATTTCTATTAATTCCATTCCATTTTTAATCTTTCTTATTGTTTTCAAACAGTATTTATTTGTTTTCCTTCATACACACACATCAATCCACTATTTAGAAAAGGAAATAAGCATTTATTCAATAGTGAAGCCCTTTGCATACATATTAATGTAGGAAAATGAGCAGTAGGAGGACGGAAGTGGAGGACTGCACAAATCTATTCAACGACTAAGTGGAGCATCAGTGTTTCCTGTGCTGTGCATTGCTCAGCATGTTTCCGTTGAAATCACCATGGATGCAAAATCAGTAGATCTGTTGATGATTTCCTGCCTCCCCCTCTACAAACTTTAACTCCCATCCCTACCCTTTCTATCTGCTTTGTTTCATTGGATATGGCCACTCATGAAAAAGAATCTGTTCTGCTTATTTTTAGGCAGTAATGTTGGTGAAAAATTATGGGTATAGCTTTGGATATGACTAGCAGACCCAAATTCACTCCCTGACCTTCCGCCTCTTAACAATTTTTTCACCCTCTTTTCTACAATGTTCTCTAAGTCTTAGGTACAGAACTTGTTTTGTAGATGTATCCTTTGGGACTGGGCTCCACACTCTCCATTTTGATTGATTGTAGTTTTTGATAAAGGTCTCAGTCTGTTTCAAAGAGAAGTTTCCAGGATAATAATAATATATCTGCCAAACTGGATTGACAGTGGTGGTAGACCACAGGTTTCATACATACAAAAGAATTAGAGGCAGCTCAGGAATGCTGGGAGTGGGAGACATAGTCTTAACTAGGGAAGAGCACAGCAGTTGGTTATTCCACAACAAATGGGCAGACCAGGCTCAGTCTCCATCTTTGCCTGTTAATGGATCGGGTTATAAGCTCTCAGCTACTGATCCAGCACCATGTCTGCCGACTTCCAAGTTCCCCACCATGAAGGCCATGGACTAACCCTCTAAAACTGTAATCGAGCTCACATATAAATGTTTCTAATGCTGTGATAAAACATCAGGACCAAGATGACTTGGTAGGAAAGCTTGCAACTCTCATGTCATATTCTGTCGCTGAAGGAAGGCAGGGCAGAAACTCAGTCAGTGCAGGATGTAGAGCCATGGAGGAGTGCTAATTACTGGCTTGCTCTACATGGCTTGCTTTACCTGCTTCCGTGTAGTCCCCACAGACTTGCCCATAGTCTAAATGTAGGGAAGTTTTCCCAATTAAAGTTACCTGTTCCAAAGGCTTTTTGAGGCAGGATTTCTCTGTTGTAATAGGAGCAGCGGGCTGTGTCCCGCCACCTGGCTAGCTTTACACCCGAAATAATTACACAGAAACTGTATTCTTTTAAACACTGCTTGACCCATTAGTTCCAGCCTCTTATTGGCTAGCTCTTAACCTGCGTCATCAATGAAATTAAGGGACAAAAAGTACAGAAAAGCAAACGGGAGAGGGATCTCGTCACGGAAACTGTAGGGTGACCCGGCAAGTCACTCAGTAAACCCTTCTGTCCACATTCCATTGCATGGTCATTGCTCTGGTTCCACGCCAGCTTCCTTTGCATGGTTTGAGGCCTCTGGGTTCCACTGCACTATTCATCTTGGTCCCTCCCTAAAACTCCTTCTGGATATCCTGCTGTTTTGCTTTGTAAATCATACATCTTTGGGACTGCAGGACTGGATGCTTCGTGTGTTCCAGCAGATCACAGACAGGTAGATGTTAGAGGGGGCAACCCAAAACTCTGGTTCTGGTGCCGGGTAATTGCAGGGTTGGTCAACCTGTTATGAATGAGCAGTTTTCAAGGAATACTGTCAATGACTTATTAACTAGGAAAGAATCAGAGAATCGGTGACAGATGATGTAATCGAGTTGGAAAGACCATGGCACTCTTTGCGTGACTTGGTAAAGCCATTTAAAGAAGACACACACACTCAGTCTTGGAATCACTGATACATGCTTCCACTGAAAGTTGGAACACGAGGCTAGAGTTATGAGAAAGGCAGGTCCCTGTCTTAGAGTGATGGCACAGAGGCCTTGCTGTCCAGTGACAAGTAGGAAATCCCAGGGACCAGGGACCGAAGTATGGAGGAGTGAGATGGCGGCACAACCTGTATAGAGGCCAACAACAACAGATCTGGTGATCTTAGAGCCACACATCAGTCATCTGAGCAGGTGGCTACAAGAGAAATTCTGCCAACTCTTCATCTTTGTTCCCTCAGAGATGGTCACTTAAGAAGACAACGAGTGAGTTTCTACAGTGCCTATGAGTTTCGCAAACTTAGTGCAAAAAATATAATTTCTAACTATGAAATTCAAGGCTTTGAGGAAATATGAGTAACGGGAAAACGTAAACTTTCATGTACGGTGTCATGTGGGAGGCAGATGATCCCACAGTAACTGCATTGTGAATTACATAACTGGAAACTCTATATCTATAGACAGAGCATTGGATAGTAATGTACAAAAATTTGAAGATTCTAAATAATTGCGTTAGAAATTATGATTCCAGATATGTTTTAAATTTAGTCTTTAAGAGATTGCTAAGTCTTAGAATTGAAGTCATTAAAGCAGAACAAGAATTCCTCATTTTTACTTCATTTGACCGACAGATACAATTTTACAAGTGCATTTAAAGAGGTCCTTAAAAAGTGCATAAAACATATCTGATTTATAAGTATTTTTAAAATGATTTAACTATTCTGTGAAAGGAAATAATAATAACTGCTTTATTTTTCCAAAACATATAATTTAATGAAAAAAAAAATCAGAAATACAACTTTGTCCACTTTATATCATATTTAATTTGTTCCTAATAAACAAAATTATCCAACAGCATTTTAATTTACTTATACTCGATGGACACTAGGTAGTTTGTTTAATGCATCAGAATCCTAAACCAAAAAATATAAAATACAATTACTCCTAAAACATTGATCTATTTTTAAAGTGAAATGGACAGGACATCATAAACCTCCGGACATAAAGGATTTTTCTTTGGATTTTTCTTTTTTTCAGGGCAGACACTGCCATAATAGACTTGCTAAATGCATGCATTTGATATAAGAAAATTATGGTAATGTGACATTCCTACTACATGATGGAATACTCTTTTAGATAGTGAAACATATTAATAACACACATGATAGAGTTCTTTTTGGCTCTTGACATTTAGAACCAAATTTTTCAAAGGTTGTCCTTATTATGCATATATACAGTAAGCATAAACCACACCACACTGTGCGTGCACACACACACACACACACACACACACACACACACACACACACTGCTTTTTGACTCAGTAGAGGTTTGCACAAATCAACAAGTGACTAAAATTTTCTTTGAAAACAAGATATTTAAATAAAAACCTTTTTTATTTAACTATACGGAGGCACATAACTCTTAGATGAACCTGTCTTCCTTTGTGTTATAAGTATTGGGGTAAATAAAGATTAAACAGCAACTCAAAACAAAGCACACTGCTATCTTCTCCTTAACATACATGAAACTGTATTTACTAGAAATCTATATATGTACTTGTGTGTTTTCATATCAATTTATACATGAGGGTTTAAACAACACTTTAAAGGTATCAATATAAAAGGCTGTGTCATCAGGAAGCCTGCGCTAGACTTTAATTGACTATTTGAACCCATTCTCCACAAAGATGTGCTTCTATGCATACCATAGAGCATTTTTCAGATGGTTTTAGGGATTCAAGTCATTTTCTGAATTTTTGAGGACTGAAATACAGTATATACCTCAAAAATCACTGCTTTTGAGTCCAGAAACTTACCAATCATGAGTATGACAGTCCTGGGAGCTTAGTGATAGATACTGTCCTAAGAACAGGAACAATATGAATCAGTAACTTGTTTGATTTTGTAGAGCATTTTTAGATAAAGTTACTCTTTAAAAGAAAAGCCAAAAATGCCTTATCTAAGTTAATATATTTATTTAAATACGCACATCAATGTTTATGTGAAAATGCAGAGGCAGGTCCAGCTCAGTGACAAGGAGTCTTGCCTTGGAAGGTGAACTACCTGGATTTGTTTTGTTGGGGTTTCTTTTTAATTGTTATTAGCATGCACGATGCAAACATTCAAATTTTCAAAACAAGAGCTACAGATGATCAAGCAGCAGTTACTTGTTTATAAAAAAAAAAATCAGCAGCAGCATTTATAGACAAGTTTGCCAGGCAAAAATTGGGAACTTGGGGGTGGGGGGAATAAGGCAGGTGGAGAGAGAAAAATGAAAAGGGGAGGATGGGGAGAGCTTGGGGGAATGGGATGGTTGGGATAAAGGAAGGGTGGATATGGGAGTAGGGATGTATATATCTTAATTAGGGGAGCCATTTTAGGGTTGACAAGAGACTTGACTCTGGAGGGGCTCCCAGGAGTCCAAGGAGATGTCTCCAGCTAGTTCCTTCCGCAGCTGATGAGAGGGAACCTGAAATGGCCCTATCCTATGGCCATACTGATGAATATCTTGCATATCACCATAGAACCTTCATCTGGCGATGGATGGGGATAGAGACAGAGACCCACATTGGAGCACTGGACTGAGCTCCCAAGGTTCAAATAAGGAGCAGAAGGAGGAAGAACATGAGCAAGGAAGTCAGGATCTCGAGGGTTGCGCCAACCCACTGAGATGTTGGGGCTGATCTAATTGGAGCTCACCAAGACCAGCTGAACTGGGTCTGAAGGAGCATGTGATCAAATCGGACTCTCTGAACATGGCGGACAATGAGGGCTGACTGAGAAGCTAAGGACAATGGCACTGGGTTTTGATCCTACTGCATGTACTGGCTTTGTGGGAGCCTAGCCTGTTTGGATGCTCACCTTCCTAGACCTGGATGGAAGGGGGAGGACCTTAAACTTCCCACAGGGCAGGGAACCCTGACTGCTCTTTGGCCTGGAGAGGGAGGGGGAGGGAGGAGGAGGGGGAAGGAAATGGGACTCAAATCTCCTGGAGATAGAGTTACAGGAGATTGAGAGTCACACGATGCTGGGATCCAAATTAAGGGTTCTCTGCAAGAGAGGCTTACTGGCTCTTAAATCGTGGAGACATTGCTCCAGCCTCATAAATGAAATTCATTTGTTAATGGTGTGTATCTACCCCAAATAACCATACAGTGGATGAGATATAATTTAGCAATATCATGCCAATTTTGCTAACTGGACTTTCCACAGGGCAGGGAACCCTGACTGCTCTTCGGACTGGAG
>NW_026068036.1:2705594-2753849 GCF_014885135.2 Alexandromys fortis
AAAACATTTTTTTTTTTTTAGCAATGAGGTGCTCTTCAAAGCACTGTGGATAATTAATAGCATCATTCTGAAAGAATATCTCCACCTCCAGTGAGTAAAATTTATACCCCTCTTTTACATCAGGGTTCATTTTGTGGAAAGACGCAGTTGCTATTCCTTGGCACACACACCCATTCAGTTGGCATCATTTCACAATGAGTATGTAAGTGGGCTCCTTACATTTCTTGTAAAAGCAGTTTGATACCAACTTCCTGTTACAGCTGAAAGATAACTGGAAATATCAGCCTTCCAGGTAGTTCTTTCTAGCTTCACTTCCTGCTATAATCTGTTCATATTAGGCAGCAAGAAGACTCTTCCTGACCTATCTAACAATTCCTAGACTTCTTTTCTTATCCACATGGAGTTTTCTCCCAATGCTCAGTACTCAGCTGTTACCATTATCGTGGCTGGGTTGGAGGCACAGATGGCCTGGGAAAGATCTACAATACCTGGATTTGAATCTTGATATAGGTGGGTCTTCTGTCAATGTGTTAATTTTATTGGTTAATAAAGAAACTGCCTTGGCCTTTGATAGGCCAGCCCTTAGGTGGGTGGAGTAGACTGAACAGAATGTTGGGAAAAAGAAGGCAGTGAGGCAGACACTATAGCTCTCCTCTCCAAGATGGACGCAGATTAAGATCCTTCCCAGTAAGCCACCACCTCGTGGTGTTACACAGATTATTAGAAATGGGTTAATCAAGATATGAGAATTATCCAGTAAGAGGCTAGAGCTAATGGGCGAAGCAGTGTTTAAAAAGAATACAGTTTCCATGTAATTATTTTGGGTAAAGCTAGCCGGTAGCTGGGAGCTGAGAGGCGGGAAGCGGCCTGCAGCTCCTTCTACAGAATCTCACATCTCAGTCAGTGAGTTCATGGAAGCATTACTTTTCTTCTCAGAAATAGGTTGTTACTTCTTCCAAGCATGGAGTAAAGTGATTGCTTAAGTATACAGAAATATTCATACGACACTGACCATTGTACCTGGTATCTAAAACATTAATTGCAGGCATCAACAAAGTGTAACTCTTAAGATATTGATACCATGGTTGTTCTTTTTTAAAAAAAAAAAAAATTGCTTTTCAAATTAACTGCTAAATTTGTCCATTTATCAGATACAAAATGGTATTTTAAAGTGTGTCTATCAAATTATGGAATAATTAATGTCACTAATTAACACACGTCTTACTTCACATGTGCCTATGTCTGTGTGGAATCTATAGAAGTTGGTCTTGAAGTAGAGAGGAGCCTGGTGATTTCTGGGGTCATGGAGTTGCTGAAGACTTGAATTTATCAGTCAGGTGGAGAGATTTAAGTTCAAGAAATTCTTTTTAGAGCACATTGACAGTAAATAATGGTAATACTTTGCATCTTTGAAAAATCTGAATATTTGCTTTTGACCATATTTATTTTCAAATTTATATGTTATTGCATCTCATTGTTCTAAAATCTCCTCTTAGAGGGAAACCATTGAGATTTGTTTGTACGTTATAGCAAGTATCACACTTGCATTAAATGAACTCCGTGGGATGGATACATTCACAAAGCACTTGGTATTATAAACATATTCAAGTGCAAAATGTGGCAAGGTGAATTGGAAGTCACACACTGAAATTCTATTGCCTTACTTAAAAAAGTATACATTTTATAACAAGAAGCAAATCTAACAATCGCTTAGCCAGAAACCTGTAAGACAGTTTTCCATTTGATTCTTAGTTTAACAACTCACTACAAACTTCAGTAATGCCAAAAGTACCTGCTAGTTTTTGATTACAGCTTACCACTGTGTGACCTCGCCTTTTAAAACCACTTCCTTAATAAAAATATGTTCAATGAATTAATTTGAGTTTTGTTGTAGACTCCATCTATTTAATTCACACAATATTAAAAACAATTATCATGAAGTCATGTGATTTAGCTTATGCCAGAGAAATGACATGACAAAAAGTAATCTATCAACTGGTTCTCTCATGTAAATAGCAAGGCCAACAATGGAAAACTTTCCCTATGGGTTTGTTAAAACGAGAACTAGCTGGTATATCATGACTAACCATATCATTGTCCTTCCATGCTAGCGTTTCATATTCCTAAGTCTCAGTTTACTCCATTACTATACAATGGGGTGATTTGGTTAGGTTCAGAACTCAGTTTAATTAATTAACAGTAATTTCGGAGAATCTTGGGCCACGCCTCATTTTCAGACTTCTCATTTGACTCTGGGGAGAAGGGAGATGAAGTGAGGGTACAATCGGTCATAGTTCACCTCTTTTTCTTCACTCCTGTGAGACTGTGTGAAGAAATAAGCTATGCTGTAGTTCTTCTGAAAATAAAATATTTAATAATGCTTTTAAATGTATCTTTTCATGTGATGGAATATAAATACAATATGATGTCACTTATTAAACAGCAATGTCTTTACATATTAAAACTCAAAAATATACAAAATATTGGTTTTTATCATATGGCCATAAAGGGATTTATTTTCAGAAAAGGTTTTGCTCTGTAAATTTTTTTTTTCTCCAGAGAAAACTGAGTAGTATGAATACAGGCTGTGGGCAGTCTGGGACTGCTGATGACCCAGGAACTTCTTGAGAACAGACCCAGATCTTAGATAACTGTGGGTTCTTTCATGGCGCCTGAAATAAGTGGTACATAATAATAGGAACACATTAAATTGATGAATATTACCCGGCTCATACAACATGCAATTCATTTTTTGCACACACACACACACACACACACACACACACACATCCTGCATGTATGCCTAGCATCATATGAGTGCTTGTTGACCACATAGACCAGAGGCTATCAGATCCCCTGAGCTGATGAATGGCTGTGAGCCACTCTGAAGGTGCTATGAATCAACCCAAACCATTGGAAGAACAGTTAGTACTCAACTACTGAGCCATCTACACAACCCCTTAGAAGTATTCTTGTATAATGGTAACTACTACCACTAATGTTTTGATCTAGCTTTCTTTTTCTTGCCTTTTAAAGTTACTAAGTTATTTTTAGGGTAAAAATTCCACTTTGAAATTTATGTTTGTTGATGTTGTGATCTAGGTTCTCACTGGTGACTAGAGTACAGAGGACTATCACAGGGTCACCTCTCTTGGTACAGAGCACAGACTAGATTCCTCGGGAGCAAGCTTGGAGCTGGCAATATTGGGGATAGTAGATGATATTGTAATGGACACTGCTGCTCATCCTTCTTTGTTCCAGGACAGAAAAGAAACAAGTTGGGTCCAAGTTTCCTCCATGATATTCCCTGGGTTTCCCGATCTCCCCAGGAAAGGAACATGACTTCGTAAGCAAAAACATCTGTTGAGCAGAAACCTTTCTGGAAGCTGGTGTCAATCTCAGGTGGTATTTCCCCCAAGTAAGAAAGTAAGTCTGAAGGGGATTGGAATCATACACCCCGCAGAGTTTACCACGCTGGATTAAGAGCCAAAACTCTATCTAGTGATGCAATGACCTCTTGCTGATTAGATAGGAGCTTTCATATTGATAATCAAAGTAACCTAGGTCACTATACTGTGTTTGCAGTTTTCTTTCAAAATATTTATGAACAATACAGCAGAGTCATACAAAACACCAAATCATATATTCATGTAACATTTCTCAAATTCTAAGATAAGGCCACCACACAGGTCATTAATCAGTTTTCAAGATGTGGGTAAAACTGGATTATGCTGATCTTCATGGAGGGATGCATGCTCATGAAGCCATAGAGACTGAGCTTCATCTCCTGATCCTAGTAGCAGACTATCTGGTGGAAGAGGAATATATTTAATGAAGTCTGTCCCTACTCTTACTGCAGGGTAAGCTAGCATTTTCTAGCTTGTACTAAGTTAAAGTATACATTACTAAGATCCTTATTGGTCTCTCTTATATTCATAGCAACAGAGTAAACATATGCTTATTTTTCTTTCTTTCAGATACTACCCATGACCAAGTTGGCAGTAATCAAAGAAAATCATTTCTTCCCAGTCAGCTTGTATGTGCAGTAAAGACTGGATACTTAGCAAACATGTAGATTACATGAGGACTTTCTTATTGGTCCTACACACACACACACACACACACACACACACACACACACACACAATCCATGAAAAATATTCCATTGAAAAATGCATCATATGGATCCACCTAAGTGCTGCAATTGGTTGCTTGGTTTCTAAAACACCTTAAAATTTTGTAGTACAAAACCCCATATAATTTAATATTTACAAAAAAAATTTTGCAGGAAAAAATGCACTGATTATTGCTGTTTGTACTAAAAGTCAAAATGTTTATGAGTTTCATGAAATGTGTACCAATCAAATCATACTTATTGCCATACATTCTAATCTACATTTCCTCTATTTGAGATACTACTGACTGTATAAATGTAATACTGAGTCAATCACCAGCACTTTTAGTTTTCAACTAAGTTGTCATTTGTTTACATGTATGAAATTACACACAGAGACAACGCATTTCCAGTTTTTCAATTCAAATCATAGTATTTAGGTAACAGTGCCACCTATTGCTATAAAGTTAAAGTATCGCAGTTGTTAGCACTTCCTTAATATTTGATCCAAATCTTTTATTTTCTGATTTCATTTGTTATTTGAAGTTCATATACTGACTAATAAGTAATTTTAGATATAAATTTTAGATATATATTTGAAAATTTAAATATATAATGTTTCTAGAAGCAATATGAAAATAAAATAATTTAGGCTTACATTTTAATTTGTCTTTAAAAGCTTACATTACAGTAGAGTATGGCGAAAATTAGAACTAATATGTATTTAGCATCATCTAACATTAATAAATAGAATATAATTTTATCTGTGGTAAATCATATACTAATGCATTTCAGAAGATCATTGGAATATACAAACCTAATTGTTTTTGCTGTGATAAAAACTGTAATTTTATAAGTTCTTCAATTTGGATTTGCATAAAATATTTACATTACAACATGATATATATTTTATTTCTCTCTTATTTTATAAGTATACAAAGACAACTGAAAACATATGCTCATATAAATTGATACCACACATGTTCACATATATTAATATCAATGCCTCTTTGAAGAAAAATGATATTTTGACTTTTCTACTACAGCCGCCTGTTTACATACATGAACAAAATGTATATTTAATTAACTAATTTCTGTGTATCTATAACCTTCAAATTTATAGTTTTATAATGTGCTACTCTAATGATTTTTTACTAATTAAAAATTGTGTATGGTTTCATATGGTTATCTACAAATACTAAGAAAAGTTCTTGTGATCTCTAGCACAGAAGACTCCAATGAAGTTAAATAACAGTAAAGCAGAATCAGCTTTATCTTTCCCCCAAAGGACCATGGCATAAAGTGGTAATTATATTTTTGGAATTTAAAGATGCAGTAGATGAGGAAATAGAATGATTGAGTTTTTAAAATACATGATACTCTCCATCCAATAATTATGAATAGAATCGTCAATCCTGTACTCATTAATCTTATGCAAATTTTTATGTGTTTTGAAATCATAATTTCCCTTCAGTTTGTGTAGAATCGTTGTAATTTAAAGGTGAAAATTATTTAAATCTATCAATTACATCTTTTATCTTGCATTAAGTCCCATTGAACTGTTTGTTGGTTGTATGATTATATAAGATGCAATAATGTTTTTAGATCACCTGAACTTTTGCTATATAATTCAAAGTATTTGAAAGGTCTCATAATGTCTAAATAAATGTCTGAAGAATTGGAGTTTAACAATACTGTGTGGCCTGTTTACTACACAGCTGTTCATACCCAGCATTTGTGAAAGAGGGGCAATTATATTGTTAGCAGAATCCAGAATAAATCATTTTATCTGATTTATCAAATGATTAGCACTGTGAAGGGAATATAATTAAGCATCTTACATTTTGAGAATTCTATATGTAGGATTATTTTGGAACAGAATTCCTTCTTAACAGTGATTTACTAGACAAGTTCAAGAATAAATGCATTTACCAATTTTTCTTTTTAAAAAATCAAAGATATTTTTGTTCTGTTCTCTTGTATATGGCTATGCTTTCTTAACTCCAATGAATATTTAAAGACAATTCCATTCAAGTATAGATTGTTTTCACAAATAGGCTAACTGAAATACACAAGACAATATGTATTTCAGAAGAAAGAAAGAAAAATGCAGAAGGGCTGATTGTTGATTCATGTGATACAAAAAGAGAATATTTAAATTGTCAGTGGGTACCACTAGCACTTAGAAATCCCTTATCTTTTGAAGGATTCATTACTAGCTTTCAACAGAAATATGAGAATAAAAGAAAACGAATGAGCAAGGGAAACTGGGGAAAAATTGACCATTTTTTTGGGTTTCAAACCCAAGTTTATATAATTTATATAAGCACATGAAAAAATGCTACTACATTAAAAAACATGCCTTACTATCAATAAAAATCCAGAATACAAACAATATACATACAAGTATACTAATATACCCTAGTATGCTTAAAATAAAAATAAAATAGGTTATATTATGTGTATAAGCTTAATTTTGCTTTGCAATTAAAGTTCAAGCATTTGATTGATTTTGCACATTGGACTTAGAACAGTTATGTTATATGAAGATCTTAATGTACATTTTGGGGTTCTATTCAATCTCTCTAATTAATATTGTCATTGATATATAATCTAATGTGAGATGAGAGAGAGTTAGACACCTGGATCAAATGTTTAATTATTTGTCTTGCCTTCTCACAGAATTTATGGAGAATGCGGACTGCATCTTCTATAGAGAGGATGAGGTGATTACACCCCAATCGCTAACACCATCACTGCTTTTATATCTTGGTTTTGACTCAATCATTGCTTTAAATGAGCATCACAAAACCAATGGAGCTTCAGTCTCCACATTTCCTTCCCATCATGATCATTTTCAATTTATTTTTCCGTGCATGTCATCATTTTAATGTAAATCTTTCTCTTTCTTTTTCAATGAAATGAAATGATTAAGTAATTCTCTCTTTTGCATGATTAAAGATGACGGATAAGCTTGGGTAGTTGGATAAAAATCAAGACTCCTAGCAGAGTCTGCACACATCACATGTCAGAATCCTTCCAGCCTGCTCACTGTTAATGACATGAAAAAATTAGCATGTCTGTGGCTAGCCTTGAAAGAGTCAAAAGATAAGGACCCTATATTCCTCTTTAGCTCAAATTTAAATGGCTTTCAATTTTTTGCTATAATTAATCTCTAGTATAAGAGATATTAATATAAGTTTTTACAATAATGTGGTTTTGTTAGAAACTAAAAGATCAGCAAGCAGCAAGCACTTAGTTATTTTTTTAAGTAAATAAGAATAATTAAACAGAAAATAGAAAGAAAACACTAGGCAAATCCACAGGACCAAATCACTTCAAGCATTGGTTATTCTGGCCCTTCTGCTTCAGTAATTTTCTCGTCATGATTGAAGAAATTACATGAAAAATATATAATTTCATTTAGTATTTTATTTTTCATTACTCTTTTCCTTTACCATACATTATCCCTTTCATGGGTCACTGAGATCTGTGTGTCACAATGAAATTATCACAAGGAAGTAATGCTATGCCTTCACTGCCTCCAGATATGGCTTCTGAAATGATACAAAAAACCTGGACTTGACCTTAGAACTCACAAGCCTTCTTGACTGATTTAGGATATTTTTCTTAAAGCCACTGTTAAAAGCCACGACTATTGTGAGCACTCTCAAGCACTCACTCGTAGCTGCCTCAGTCAGCTAATTTATCAAAGAAAGCCACACTTATTTATTATTTTTTTTTGGTAGAGGTCATTCTCTGATAACAAGAGAATACACCTGTCTTCGATAATTTGCCAACTAGGACCACTCAGCATTTCCTGACCCAAGTTTTGCAGACATCTGTATTATGGAGACATTGAATGCTTTTCTTCCCTGTCTTTCATTCTTTCTTTCTACAGAAGAAATTGCTATTCTTTGATATTTTTTTCCTTCCCCTGAGTATGTTCTGGATGGCAAATTTTGGGCTACACAATGCTAATTTCTAACCTAACACCATGACAGCAATCACAGCCGTCACTAGGATGGAATAAAGAGAGCAATCTAACATCCAGGGCTATGAGTTTCTCATCAGTGGCTGGCAGACTGCCGTGAAGGCTTACAGTAATCCCATTGGACAGCCCTGGTTGATGAAGCCTGGGAACAGGCTGCAGAATGTGGGGAGTTCACAATTGCAAGCATTTGTCCATAATTTAAAGCTATATGCGAAGTGGAGAGTATTCATCTGAACAACAAGCTGTAATTTTACCGGAGTAACATTTACACAGTTTTTAACCCATTAACGCCTCCTTCCCTCACACAAGCCATCGCCCTTGTTCATAAAATACCTTTCTCAGAAGCAACACGCAAACCCCTAGCTCAGGCTTATCTGTTAAGCTGTGAAAACCTGCCAGGAGAATAAAAGCTTTTTGTTTGGAAACAGCATCGGTGAATGACATTTCTAAATCTCAAAGTTGGCAGTTTTTGATAGTTTCCTTGTATGCCGTGCTTTTAGTACTTGGAATTCATTTTTAGCATATCACAAGCATATCTAGGCTGGTATTTAACTTTTTTTTTCATTTTCACATTGCTGACTCTGACCATCCATTGCTTCAGCCTGTGATATTAGCAGAGTGTAATGAGTGAGGCCACTACAATTCTGCGGCTCAGACAGAACAGCTTGTACCTTCCGTGCTGTTGTGCAGAAGCACTGTGGAACTGGTTTCATGCCTGACATGCTACTTTTGGCATTTCAGAAATGGAGCATCATTTCAAGAAAAGGAAACAATGTGTTTTATATGCCAAAAGTCCATAATTATTGTGATTACCTGCATAAAACAGTGGTGAAATTACCTGTGTGTTTCTGAATGAAAAGATCTGCCTTCATCCCAGGTTCAGAATTAAAAAAATTAGAGCCACTTTTCTTTATATAAATTACACATTTGCTTCTTGCTTCCTTCAGATCAAATTAGCTTTTCCCCCATCTTGCAAACTACTATCTCAAACATATACCTTTTACTCTGGCTTCAAAAAAAAAAAAAAGTTTCTATTCATTCAGTAGCAGCTATTTCTGCTACCATTGTTCTTTATCTCCATCTTATTCTTTCCATTTAAAATAAAAAAAAATCATTGATGGAAACCTAATGCTGTCAGCTTTTATATATTGGTCCTTAGCATTAACAATCTTTTTCAATAAATAAACTAACAACCACATTAACTTTGCTTTCTTTCTAACCAAATCATTACATAATGACATCACATCTTTCACTTTAAGTTAATGTCTTTATTTTGTGGGAGAAGCTGTAAATTGAAAATCAACAAGTGTCTTAAAGCAGAGACTCATTTGTGGGATAGCTTAATGTTCTCAGCTATCTACGGTTACGTTGTATAAGTTATGAAAAAATTACAGAATATACTTAGCATTCAGAGGCTATTCTGATCTTAACTAACTTATTAATAGTGAACATTCATGTAAGTTTGTGATACTTAAACATTTACAAAACATTTTTCTAGTATTCTCAATTTAAAAACTTATTTAAAATTAATTATATACCTTTATGGAGCACAATATTTATTAAATACATATTTGCTGCGTGATTAGTACAAGATAATTAACAATTCCACCACCTTAGGTGTTTATTTCAAGAGTCTCTAGATTAAATATTCTCTAGAGTCTGCAAAAGTAGCCAAGTACTACTGCAGTTGGCCCCTGAAATTATGCAGCTATCTATTCTCAAAGGACTCTTGGGGTTCAGGATTAGGCATACACTGCCAAAACATGACTATACTTAAGGTAATTGCTAGACAATTATATATTATCAAATTTTATTTACAACCCATATCTTAGCCCTGAATATTCTAATCATTTTAAAAAATTATCAAAGAGGAATACAATTTAAAAGCTCGGGATATATAACATGGTACAGCTTAAAAAACAATAGCCACAAAACCTATGACTTGATCACCTGGAAAAGCTCACCTGTGCTCCATTTCAATGGATGCTTTCAAGCCCTGTGTGTATGGTTCTGTTGCTCCACTGTGCTTACCAGTTTTCTCTAACCTTAACATACCTCATTGTTTTATCTTGTTTTTAATTTGTATTGTATACCTTTATTATACATGGTACTATACTGCTTAAGAAAATTTCATTCATGTATATAAGAAATGATGACCAATTTGTCCCCATTTTAATACCTCAGTTCCCTCCTGTTAATAATCTTTGTGACATTTTGTTTTTAAGTCTAACTATGGAGTTCAGTTTATCCTGAATTTGCTACTGGTCCATGTTGGCGTTAATTTTGAGATTTTCCTGAGCCATACTCAATATGTAACAAAGATTTGACTCTGTGTGTGTGTGACTGTGTGTGTATATTTATGCATGTGTGTATGTGTGGGTAAGTGTGTGTATGTGTGTATATTGTGCATGTCTGTACATATGTGTGTGTATATGTGTGAGTATATTTAGGCATTTGTGTATGTGTCGGTATATGTGTTTGTGTGTGTAAGGGGGTGCCGATGCCACACATATTGTGATATGTGCTCTGATTTGTGAATGCCTACACAAAGTATAAACACCAGAGGTTGGTCTTAAGTGCCTTCTTCTATCCCTCACTGTCTTTTTATTTATTTTATTTTATTTTATTTTTGAGGCAAGTTCTTTTACTCAATCTATCCCTCACCATTTCTACTAGCTTGGCAGTCCTTGAGACTTCAGGATCCTCCTGCCCAGTCTCTCGAACATGAAGCATCCTGGCTAATGATAAACACTGTTGAATTTAAGGTCTTCTTTCCTCAGTCTCTACTATCAGATTTAAAAGTAAAAATCTGAAAACTTCTTGATTTTTCCCTTTTACTTCCATACATTTCTAAGTGAAGACCTTTAAGCAACATACCAACATTTGCCCTGAATCTGTCAGTCTGGATTTACTGGGGTCTTAAAATGCAGTTTAAAATATTCCTCTCAGGTCTATATTTCCTGAAAACAGACACTTGTGCTGGAAACTTAATCAATTTCAGGAGTGATTTCTTTGAGTCTATTCTTCTGTCATTGAGAGGCATAAAAATCTTCTTGTTATTGGTGTTGACTGTTGTCATACAAAATGCTTGGATCCTTCATTTATGAGTGATTATTAAACAGCCATGTTTTACATCTATCATCCAGTTTTAATTTGATAGACGAAAAATAAATGATGTTGCCTTTCTAAGTGTATGTGGATTGTTTCTCCTATAATCTATTTTGTCTTTATGCATCTTGGGCACTTGAGTTTGACTAATGACTGTAGTAAATGAAAAGAAAGTGCCTCTAAAATTTCAGACTTGGTTTGTTTAGTGATGATTTTGACTGTCATGATGGACTAAATATACCAACCTAAACAGGAGACCTGGAGATGTCTTAGAAAACCTCCTAGATATTGGTCTCTTGAGCTCTCTTCAAGCCACAACTCATTATCAAGCCTTTGTTGATTCAATCCAGAGACATGTGCCTGTGCAGGAAGAAGACTCAAAGAGTGCCTGCACCATGGGTCCTTTCTCATTGATGTATCCTCACTTTCACTTTAAATAATTGCCTTATCTTAGCATGCCCTGTGGAATATTTTTTTCTCAAATATTTCAAGGTAAGGAACATTTCCAGAGACATCTGACTACCATCAACTGGTAGTTTTGAATACATGCTTTAGTTCCAATAATAAAGCAAGACAAAGGTTTGTTGATTACCTCTGATGTTTTAAGAAAATAACTTTGTTCTTTCAAAGCATATTTAATTAATATTTGGATGGATGGATGGATGGATGGATGGATGGATGGATGGATGGATGGGGAAAGAGAGATTGTATTTCAGAAGATTTGTAGGGGGATTGACTGACATTGCTATGGAAATTGAGCAGTTCTAGTCATCTGAGCCCAAATGAACCTCTGGTGCTAGTAGTATGCTGCAGATCAAGTCTTGAAGCCTCATAAGTCAGACAAACCTTGCTAGAACTCTTGTTCAATAGGCTTCAAAGTCTGTTAATGGAAGTGCTAAAAATGGAAAATTTTGAAACTTGTAATTCTTATATCTAAACTCAAGACACAGCATTGTCTTGTCCCTTGAATGAAAGCAAGAATTTGTCCCTTCTCCATTTTTTTTTTGTACCGTCATGTAATATTGATTGACATCTACCTTTTTGATACAGAATGTGGTCATCAGGACTTCTCAATGAACCAAACTAAAAAATAAATGCTAAGAATTCTTGATGTTTTAGCCTTCCTTGTTTTGAGTCTAAGATTAGGGCTATAGGTGTTTTCTTAATCTCCGTGATATTGAGCTAGTAGAACAATATGCTTGAGGAAACTAACTTCAAAAGGGTAAAGATTTACTATGGTTCATCTGTCCGAACTTTACAGTAAAAAAAAAAAAAAAATCCCAGGTGGTTTAATTCCTTATACCTCTGAGGAATACATCACATCACAGCAGGAGAAATAGAGAAAACCACTCAAGTCGTTAGTCAAGATAGAGAGACAGAAAGGGAAAGGGGTCAGAGAGATAAAAAGGTGGGGGAGACAGATCCACAATATCCTCTGAGTATCTGTTTGTGGTGACTTCAGATGAAGCCTCATCTAGCAAAGGTCCAGCATACCTTCCTGATGTGGGAGTGATTTCTTACTAATAAAGGAGCTGCCTAGGCCCATTTGGTAGGCCAACACTTAGGTAGGCAGAGATAACAGAACAGGATGCTGGGAGAAAGAAGCTGAGTCAGGAGTTGCCATGATTCTCCCACTCCAGACAGATGCAGGTTAAGATCTTTCCTGGTAAGCCAGCTCGTGGGCTACACAGATTATTATAAATGGGTTAGATTAATATGTAAGAGCTAGCCAGTAAGAGGCTACAGATAACGGGCCAGGCAGTGTTTAAAAGAATACAGTTTCTGTGTAATTATTTCGGGCATAAGCTAGCCATGCGGGCGGCCAGGTGCCGGGGACGCAGCCTCACCACTCCTATCTCTCCACCTTCTCACTGTATCACCCTCTTACCAATTCCTTAACACAAAGACCTTTAATGGACATTAAGTATCCAAACCATCATCTTGTGCTACAAAATTTTCTCAATATTAAATGCACAACACATTCTTATGGGTATATAAGGATGTTTCTATTAAGGGAGAAGCTACAATGTTTTAATATTAAAAACCCACAAAGTTTAGTATCACAATCTCAAACTTATTCCACAGGAGTCATTAGCAATCATTACTACAAGGGAAGGAGAACAGGAACATGGTCATTGGCACGTGGAAAGGAAAAGAGTTGTGAAAAGTCAGTTTGGAAGCATGAGTGAATCCAAAGGAGCCTCACAGAGAAGACCCTGGAAAATAAGAATTTTTTTTTTATAAATTTTTATTGATATTTATTGAGCTCTATATTTTTGTCTGCTCCTCTTCCTGCCTCTACCTTCTCCCATTCAATCCTCCCCCCAAAGTCCCCATGCTCCCAATTTACTCAGGAGATCTTGTCTTTTTCTACTTTCTACTTCCCATTTATATTAGATCTATGTAAGTCTCTCTTAGTATCCTCATTGTTGTCTATGTTCTCTGGGATTGTGGTTTGTAGGCTGGCTTTCTTTGTTTTATGTTTAAAAAAACCACCTATGAGTGAGTACATGTTGATAATTGTGTTTCTGTGTCTGGGTTACCTCACCCAAAATAATGTGTTCTAGCTCCATCTATTTTCCTGCAAAATTCAGGCTGTAGTTATTTTTTTCTGCTGTGTAGTACTCCACTACAGCAACATTTTCAATATGGTTACTAATCAGAAGAAATACACCTTGAGAAAAACCTCAACATATAATATAACATATTCAGGGATTTAACACTGAAGCATTTCTTTTCCTAAAATTTGGTTATTTTCAAATCTTTATCTATAAATTTTAATTGAAATGCAAAGGAATATTTTTCACTTTGGTGTTTTCATATGTAACTCTCACTGTTATTCCTCTTCTTTGTCCCTCCATTTTTCTTCCTCCAGACTCTCTTGAAGTACCCTTCTTATTCCAAGGTATTTCTTTTCTTCTGCTTCCCTGTCATACCAACCTTTTGGGCTATCATTCTATTGAAAGAATTTCTTGAGGAAAAGAACATCTATTCTCAGATGTTTCTTTAACATCCCTAAACCATAAAGGAATTCTTCTGGGCTAGAAAGATGACTCAGTGGGCAGCTAAAAAAAAAAAGAAAAAGAAAAAAAACACCTTTCTTCCAACACTTGACAATCTAAGTTTGATCTCACATGCCAGAAAGAACAAACTGTCTCCTCAAGCTGACTTCGGACCTCCATACAGATGCCATGCACAAATAAATGCGTAAGTTTAATAAAAAGATTCTTCTTTGCTTCTATTAAGTAGCTGTGTTTCAGTTTCTTTTTCCTAGTGGTTGAAATAAAATATTATGTTCAATTTGAGGATTACACAATCTTCTACTTATGTTATTGATTGTTGATGTCTTCTTCTGGAGAGAAAGATCTAAAATTCTTCAAATCCAAGATGATGGGGATAAGAAAATGATGATAGAATTTGTGCCCTGGGAAGAGAGAAAAAATAGGGAAAAATGGAGTCTGCCGTTAGTTGTAAAATCAATAATATATAGCAAAAACCATGTTATATTTACAGTTTTATAACTTGTTTTTATATTTATTACATTATCACTAACTCAAAGGCAGTGCTTCAATTTCTGAAAGATATTCTATTATACAAACATGCCACAGATAATGTATTCAGCTAGTAAATATTCAATCTAATTTCATGTTCATCTTCTGCTTTGAAAAGGTTTTATGGAACCCATGTAACTTACTGTTTGCACAGGTTTGATGCTGCATCTTGAGTTAGTTTGTTGAAATGGGATTGCATAATTCTTGTTTTCCCATGATATTTGGGAAAAGTACTCTCTAGAAAAAAATGATACTGTTTTATATTTCTGCTAAAGTGGCTTTTTTTTTACATTTGCAGAAATTTCTGCAAATACTGTAAATAAAAGCAAATCTTGATTAAAAATTGGACTTGGATGTCAGATTTTTTGACTTTGATACTTGACTCAATTATTTATTAACTATATGACTAAAGACAACACATCTCAGACTGTAAACATAAGTTCTGTGAATAGAAATAATAGTTATGCATCTACTTGTGAGGTTTTAAAAGAAAGATTAAAAGGGAGGCTGCCTATCTCCAACAGTACTGATAGACGAAACTACAAATGTCAGCTAGGGAACTGTGGGCATTGTAACTGGAAAACTATGTGTTTTCTGAATTGATAAGAACCAAAATTTTCATTAGTATTTTATCCCAGGTTTCTCTAACAGTCTGTTTGAGTTTTCTTGTTTCTTAGCTGATGGCATGTGGTTACACATCTTGGCACTGTTTAAGCACCGTGGGAGGCACACATCCAAGGTAGAAAGAGTTTGCATAGGGAATGGTTCTGGTTATCCTCAGATTGCCATTTGGATTCTAATTTTGCTCATCAGGTTTTGAGATGCAAGCATTTTCATATTACAAGTAACCATTTATATCATGTTTAAAAAGATTCTTGACTTGACTTTCAGTTTGAAAAAGTCTTAGGTACCCCAAATTAGATAGTGTTCACATTCACCTAAGTTGTTTGTACTTCAGCCTTTTCTAACTGCATCTTTAATAGATTTATACTGTTTGGATATACATTTTATGATAATATAAATATGATTTTTTTGAAAATGGCTAATACTTATACTGTTTGGGTTTGTAATTAATTGTATGTGTATCTTTAGTGTAAATGGATTTACTTTATAAGCATAAATATATTTCAGTGATTTTTATTTTTAAGCACATGCCTATACCTTTTTAATATAAGAAAATATACAAGAAAGGAATTCCTTTACAAGTTTTGTAAATAAAGTAATCATTTGATAGGGCAGTGTGTTTTAAATTTATGTTATTCAAATGCATGTTATGTTCTGCAAATATCTTATTGGAATATATTGTACTTTAAAGACAATAAAAAAGATTAGATTTTATTTCATGTATAAGACTAAATGTAGCTTTACTAAAATTTTATCTTTTTATGTGCATATATGTGTTTGGACTGAATTTTAATTCTAAATGTACATTAGAGGGTGCATCATAATTTTAAAGAAAACCATTTTACTCTATTTCTTCATTCAAATAACATTAAGATAATTTTTGCAAGTGTTAATCCCCTCACCAAAATCTTTCCCTTGAGACTCCCAGTGGCATTATGTTAAACATCATCATCTTTTTTTCCATTTTCAAAGGCAAATTTTGTTCAAAGAAGTCCACAGGATTAATCAATCCCAATACCAAATTTTACTATTTCACAAGGTGTTCAATAAATCCTGTATAGACATTCTAGAAATCAGCGTACTTGCTTCTCAGGAAGATAGTAATTGATTTACCTCAAGATCCAACAACACCACTTTTGAGAATATACCCAAGGGATGCTTAATCCTACCACAGAGACACTTGCTGAGCCATATTTGTTTCCATTATAATCATAGAAGCCAGAAATTGTAAACAACCTAGAGGGTCCTCAATAGATGAATGGCCAAATTTAAAAACAAAAACAAAATAAACAAACAAAAAAAGAGCTACTGTGTATTTACAAAATGGATATCAAATGGATATCATCACTCAGCTGCTAATAAATGATATTCTCAGGTGACTGGATAGAACTTGAAAAAATCATCTTAAGTGAGGTAACCCAGACCTGAAAAGACAAGTAGGCTATGCATTTACTTGTGTGAAGATATTAGCTGTCAAGTTAATGAGATTACAACCTATAGAACCTCAGAAGTTAGGTAGAGAGTAAAGAATCTCGGTGAATTACAGATAGATCTTCCTAGGAAAGGGAAATAGAATGGACAGTTATGGATTAATGGAGGTGAGACTGGAATGGGAAGATAAAGTAGAGAAGGGAAGGAAAGAAGAGGATGAGGGGTGGAATACAGAGAGACACAGCTTAAATTAAAGGCCATTTGAAGGGTAGCATATAAACCGAATACAGTAGAAGTTTCCTAAAATATATACATATGAAGGAAATCTAAATGAAATTACCAAATAATAGGACTTAGTTTGCAATCCAACTATCCTCTTGTCATCACTGAAGTTTCAAGTACCAGAAATAGCAACATTGCCATGAATTGTAGGCCAAAGGAGTCCCATGAGAATCCCCAAAGAACCCAGGTTGTTGCAAGACAGTAAGTTGCTGCCCACAAACTGACAGCAAGGCCCCATTGCTGAAGACAGCACCCACGCAACTTACTAAAAATGGAGAAGATCAGCTGGTGCCTACATAGAGCCTTCATTCCTAGGTATTAGTGTCTCTGGTAAAGAAAGGAATTCTGTAAACTCCCAAAAGAGCAATGTAAATATCAGCCGAGCTGCAAGCCCCTTGATCTATAATCCTGTCCTTCCTGAAAGAAATACTAGCGCAGTGGTGTCACGGAGCTTGTAGGAGTAACCAACCAATATCTGAAATGACTATAGGTGTTCTACCCTATGAGATGGAACCTACACCATAGCCTACCTAATTGACCAAAAACTGACACTACATAGCTCAGGGATCTATGTTAAACCCAAATATTATAATTCTACTAAAGGAAAGAAGCCTTGTTAGATTCAGGGATTAGTGCCTTGCTCAGCCATAACAAGAATATTTTCTTCCTATATCTGGTAGGAACAAATACAGAGATCCACAGGCAGACATTGTGCAGAAAGTTAGAAATTTTAAAACATTTGGTGTTAAAGTATAGGCCTCCATCAAATCCTTTCCCTTAGGGCTCAGGAAACCCTGAGGAAAAGGAGGAATAAAGAGTGTAAGAGCCAGAGGAGAGGGAGGAAACCAAGAAAACAAGGCACACTAAATCAACATGATCAAGACACTATGAACTCACATGGACTGAGGAAGCTTGCAGCAGGATTGAATGTGTCTGAACCAGATGGGAATGTGTCAGAATGATACAGGATCCAGGAGCTGAAAGCAGTAATGGACACATGCCCCATCCTTAACCTGGAAGCAATCTCCAGTGATAAACACTTGCAAATAGAAATTTGGTTTCTTCCAAGTGAGTCTCTTTAAGAAAACAAACTCTTAAGAGTAGGCTGCACACTCAGCAGTTGATGGTCAACAGAAAAGAGAGAGCCTCCCATGTGTATTAGACATCCATGCATATCAAATTACAGTAAGAATATGCACCTCCTCTCCTATTAAATGAGGGAACTCAGTATGAGGAAAAGGGTCCCAAAAGCAAGTAACAGAGTCAGAGAAACACCCTGCTCCAACTGTTAGGAGTCCACTAAAAAGACCAAGCTACACAACTGTAACTATTACAGAGGGCATAGGTTAGTCCCAAGCAAGCTCTTTGGTTGGCAGTTTAGTCTCTGTGAGCGCCTATGGACCCTGCTTAGTTGATTCGGTGGGGTTTCTAGTCTTGTCCTTGACACTTCTGGCACTTACAGTCCTTCTTTCCCGTATTCCACAGGATTCTCCAAGCACTAATGTTTGGCTCTGGGTCTCTGCATCTGCTTCCATCAGTTGTTAGGTGAAGCCTCTCTGATGACAACTGGGCTCCACAACAATCTATGAGTGCAGTAGAGTGTCAATAGGAATCACTTTATTTACTTTTTGTCAGTCATGTTGGCTCTACTCTAGGTAACTGTGACAATGCACCCCTTTCTCCTGGCTCTCAGGGGTTAGTACCCCTTCCCAAGGTATGGGTCTCAAGCTGGACCAGTCATTGGTCGGACACTCCCATAAATTCTGCATCACCTTTACCACAGTATGCCTGTTAGGCAAAACAAATTGTAGGTTAAAGGTTATGTGGCTCAGTAGGAGGTCCCAAGCTCTCCACTAGAAGTTGCCTGGTTACAGGAGAGGACCCATTCGGGATCCATATGCCCCATTGCTAGCAGTCTTAGCACTAGTCACCCGCACAGATTCTTGGGAGTTTCCATCGCACTAGATCTCTAGATTATCCCAGAGATTTCCCGATTCCAGTGTTCTTTCCCAATACTCTTTCTATCCATCCTCCCTAGACTTATCCTTCCTGCTCCCATGTCAGTCGCCCCATTCAGATCCCTCCCCCCTGTTGTGATATCTGCTCTATTTCTCCTTCTCAGTGAGAGTCATGTGTGCCTTTTTGAATCTACTTTAAAACTTAGCATCTTTGGGTCTGTGGATCATAGCATATTATCTTTTACAAGTAGTATTCATTTGTAAATAATTACATACTATATTTGTCTTTCTGAGTCTGGGTAAATCAGAATGTTTTCTATAGTTCCATCCATTTGTTGGCAAATTTCATGATGCCATTGTTTTTAACAGCTGAGTAATATTCCATAGTATAAATGTATCAAATATTCATTCGTACATTGATGGACATAGGACATATAGGTTGTTTCTAGTTTGGGGTTATTACATATAAAGCTGTTATGAACATTGTTGATTAATTGTCCTTGTGGTGTGATAGAGTATCATTTGGCTATGTGCCCAGTGGTAAAGCTGAGTCTTAAGGTAAATCTCTTCCCAATTTTCTGAGAAACTTTCATATTGATTTCCAAACTGACTGTAGTAGTTTCCAATTCCACCAGTAATGAAGGGCTGCTCCCTTTGATATACATCTTCTCCAGTATCATCTGTCATTTCTGGCTTTGATCTCAACTATTTTAACAGTTGTAAGATGGACCTTAGAGTTCTTTGATTTGCATTTTCTTGATAACTAAGGATGCTGAACATGACTTTAAGTGCCTCTATGTCATTTACGATTCTTCTGTTGAGAATTTGCTGTTTAGGTCTGTATCCTGTTTTTAATTGCATATTTGGGTTGTTGATGTCTAGCCCCTTGAATTTTTTTATGGATTTTAGAAATCAGTCCTCTGTCAGATGTGGGTTTGGTGAGATCTTCACCCATTCTGTAGACTGCCATTTTCTTCTATTGATGGTATCTTTTGCCTTACAGAAACTTGTCAGTTTCATGAGGTCCCATTTATTACTTGTTGCCTGCACGATTGGCAATCTGTTCAGGAAGTTGTATCATGTGCCAATATGTTCAAGAATCTTCTCCCTTTTCTCTCCTATCAAATTCAGTGTATCTAGTTTTATGCTGTGGTCTTTATTCACTTGGACTTGAGTTTTGTGCAGGATGATAAGCATGGATTTCTTTGCATTCTTCTATAAGCAAATAACCATTTACATCAGTACCATTTTCTATTGAGTAATTTTAGTTTCTTTATCTCAAATCAAGTGTTCATAGGTGTATAGATTTAAATCTGTGTCTTGGATTCATTTCCATCGATCAACCTGTCTGTTTTTATGTTAGTACCATGTGAATTTTAATACTATAACTCTGTAGGAGAGCTTGATATCAGGGCGAGTGATATTCTTGGTGAAGTTCTTTTATTGTACAAGATTGTTTTAGTTATCCTGGGCTTTTTTATTTTTCCTTATGAAGTTGAGTATTGTTCTTTCCAGGTCTGTAAATAATAGTTTTGGGGTTTTGAAGGGGATTTCATTGAATCTGTGCAAACTTGTTACAGGATGGGTATTTTTATTACGTGAGTCCTAGCAATCCATGAGCATAGGAGAGTTTTCCATTTCTAATAGCATCTCTAATTCTTCAAAAATTTGAAAGTTTTGCCATACAAGTCTTTCATTGGCCCAGTTAGAGTTATTTTATATTATTTAGGGCTATTTGTGAAAGGTGTTTCTTGATTTATTTCTTAGCCCACTTGTCATTTGTATATAGGAGGGATACAGATTTTGAGAATTTTGTTGTTGTTATTGTTCATTATTGCTTGCTAGTTTTTTTAGTTAATCTTGTATCCAGCCATTTCACTAAAGGTATTTATCAGTTATAGGAGTTAACTGATAAGAGTTTTTGGAAGTGCTAATGTATACTATCATATCATCTGCAAATAGCAATACTTTGGCTTCTCCCTTTCAATTTTGTAGCCTCTTGATCTCCTTTAATTGTCTTATTTCTCTTGCTAGAACTTCATGAAGTATATTGAATAGATATGGAGAGAGTGGACAGCCTTATCTTCTTCCTGATTTTAGTGGAATTGCTTTGAGTTTCTCTCCATTTAATTTGATATTGGCTATAGGTTTGCTGTAAATTGTCTTTATTCTGTATAGGTATGTCCCTTGTATAACTGATCTCTCCATGACTTTCATTTTAAAAATATGGTGCATTTTCTACAGTTGATGACCAATAATTATTGTTTTCTCTTATTTGTATTGATTATGTATATGTATTTGTGTGTGTTGTTTGTTTTTGGGGGTCGGCTCTTTGGGTTTGGATGGTATGAGATTTTTTTTTTATTGCCTGTGTTTTCATGGGTTTAGTTAACATTCTTGGATTAAAGTTTTCCTTCTAGTGCCTTCTGTAGGGCTGGATTTGTGGAGAGATATTGTTTAAATTTGACTTTATCATGAAATATCTTCTTTTTTTTCTCCATTTATGGTGATTTAATGTTTTACAGGATATGGTTTCCTGGGCTGGCAATTGTGAGGTCCTTGAGTTTATAAGACATCTGTTCAAGCCATTCTGGCTTTTACAATCTCCATTGAGAAGTAGGGTGTAATTATAGAAGTTCTGTCTTTACATGCTACTTGGTCTTTGTCCCTTGCATCTTTTAAAATTGTCTTCTGTTAATATGTTTAATAGTTTGATTATTATGTGGCTCAGGGATTCTTCTGGTCCAATCTATTTGGTGTTCTGGGTTATTCTTGTATTTTTATGGTATGTCCTTCTTTAGTTTAGAAAAAAATTCTGCTTTGATGTTGTTTAAAGTATTTTCTGGCCCTTCAAGCTGTAAATCTTCTGTTTTAATTTTTCTTAGATTTATACTTTACATGGTGTTCCAGATTTCCTTGATGTTCTGTGTTAGAATTTTTTAAGATTTAACATTTTCTTTGAACTATGAATCCATTTCTTCTGACATATCTTCAACACCTGAGATGTTCTCTTCCATTTCTCATATTCTGTTGGTGATGTTTGCATCTGTAGTTCCTGTTACTTCCTCAGATCTTCCATTTCCAGAATTCCTGCTAGTTGTGTTTTCTTTATTGTTTTTATTTCAATTTTTAGGTCTTGAACATTTTCCTTCACTTGTTAGGGTTTTTTTTTTTTTTAGCTTTCTTGTCATTTTTAAGGGATTTATTGAATCATCCAATTATTTGTCTGTTCTTCAATTTGTTTAAGGGATTTTTTTTCATTTCCTCTTTAACTCTTTCTACCATAGGCATAAATTCGGTTTTAGGGTCATTTTCCTGTGCTTTCCTAGAATGCCCAGATCTTGCTGTGTAGTAGGAAGGCAGAGCTCTGATGGTGCCATGTTGTCTGTTCTGTTGATGATTATGTTTTTACACTGGTGTGTAGGCATCTGTGTTAGGGATGATTATAGGTCAAGGTGTTGATTCCTATGTTTGTCTTTGTTGGATGGATGCATGTTTTGTTCTTTGTCTTCCCAACTAGGTGGCCAGAGATTCTGGTGATGAACAAGTCTCCACATTCAGCAGTGTGTCTCCACTGTGGTTTGTGCAACTTACAGGACATCTGTGGTTTTGAGTGCCAATGTTGGCTCTGAAGTTACAAGGACCTGTGTGGCCTCTGAAGTGCTGCGTACCGGCTTGTACTCTGGATTCCTAGTACTGCCATTCTTAAGTAAAGTAGAAGGTTTCCATCAAAGTTGTGGGATCAGAGGAAGGATACAGTTGGGGGCTGTTAGGCCAGCTTTAGTGAGTGTTAGCTGGCACTGGGCAGTGTCTTGAGTCCCTTAGACCAGTTTGACCTTGGGTAAAGATAAAGTCTTCCATGTAAGCTGAAAGTTGGAAAATGTAGCCCTGGGAGATGGAGTTGTTGGGTGCTGTTGGACAGACTTTAAGGAATGTTGAGGACAGTGAACAGAGTATTACTGGGGTTCTTAGGACCAATCTCGCCTCTAGTAAAGTGTCAGAGGTGTGAACCAGATTCTGGAGCCCAGGGGAAGGGTTGATGCTGAGCAGGCTTTATAGAGTATTAGTGGGCAACTGGCCATGTCTTACATTGGGTCCCTAGAACTGGCCTCATCTCTGGTAAAGCAGAAGTCTTCTGCTGAAGCCTTCGTGGAACATTCCAGCATTATGAAAGCAAGTCCTCAGAAAGGAGGCTCATGGCTATATTCAACTAGAGTACTGTATGTGCTGTGTCCAAAGTATGTGCTGTATTCAGTAGCAAAGAAATTGTCTCTGATAAGTTAGCAACACTGGAACAAGCATCCTGTGGGGAAGTTAGCCTATTTATGGAATCTCGTGGTATGTTTTGTAATCAGTGTTAATTTCTAACATAATGGTATGCTATAAAAATGTGAAAGTGTATAATGAATTAAAATTACAGATAAAAATAAATTAGTAAATTAAAAAAAGAGAGAAAAATTAAATTAAACTATACATGTGGTGTTTTCTTCATACTAAGTACACTAACTCAAACCTAGTAATAATCTCCATATATAATATATGTATTTATGTATATAGCTATGTATTAGTATAACTAGATATGTGTGTATTTGTAATCTATCTATAAATATCCATTTTCTACCTATCTATCATCTATCTATCCTATATGTTTTTCTATCTATCTATGCATTCATCCATCCTTCTCTCCTCTCTCTCTCTCTCTCTCTCTCTCTCTCTCTCTCTCTCTCTCTCTCTCTCTCTCTCTCTCTTTATCTCTACCTACCTACCTGGCATCTGTCTACCATTCCCATTCAACTTTATCTGGTGATAACATCATTTCCAGCTCCTGGCTTTATTTGAAAGTTTGCCTCTTTAAACTCTTATTCATTTGCTTGAAAGCATCTTTCCACCCTAAGATGGCTCCACCTTGGGCTTGTTTTGTGTTCCACTTCTCAGCTAATCATCTTAGATTAATACCAGAGGCACTTTTGCTTAATGGAGTTTCAGCTGGAAAGAAGGAGAAATGGGAAGGAAGCTCCTGCTAAGTGAATATGTCTACTCATTTACTTCTGTGTTTTACAAGCTTTCTGGCATAAAAGAAATCACAGATGTCATTGGATTAAATATAAATGTGAAGTGAGGGACTATGTGATAAAAAAAGGGAGATGAATAAAATGCACTTGAGATCAATAGGCAGACGCTATGGTGAGCTGATATATACTTTAATTCTAGCATCCTTGTGGCTAGCCCAGGTTGACAACATTTCAAAGATGACGATTATTCGGAATAAATCCAAGATTATATTTTAAATACAAATGTTCATAAATCATAGCTCTTCCACTATGAATAGGATAAGCATGAAAGCAATCACTTAAAGGAGAGGTCTTACCTTGCAGTTCAAGCTGTTTCTTAAGTTGATTTGACTAAAAGCTGATTTTTCCCCCTCAAAGTGAAAAACGAAAACATTTAACTCATTTTGTTCTATATATGGACTTCATTTAAATGAATCATTTCTTCTCTCAGTTTTATGAATGAAAATATTATATGAATGAATGTTTTGCAATAATTATATAATGAAAAATTTATATGAAAACACCATGTGCTTTAGACACAGCACATACAGTACTGTAGTTGAATGTAACCAGGGAATCTCTCTGAGAACTAGCTTTCATAATGCTGGAATGTTCCATAAAGACTTCAAAGGCAAAAAGTAATCCATAGTCCTACCCAGCAGTGATACTTGTAAATCACAATTATGAGTACATAAACATATCCCCAAGGAGAAATAGCAGTGTGTATGTTGTGTTGGCTAGCTTTGTGCCAACTTGACACAAGCTAGAGTTATCTGAAAGGAGGAACCCTCAGTTGCAATCATGCTTCTGTAAGATCTGACTGTAAAGCATTTTTTTAATACTGCTTAATGGGGAAAAGGGCTGGACCCATTATGGGTGGTGCCATTGTCAGGCTGGTAGTTTGAGTTCTAAAAGAAAGCAGGCTGAGCAAGCCATGAGGAGCAAACCAGTAAGCAGCACCCGTGCATTGCTTCAGCATCAGCTCTTGACTCCAGAATCCTGCCCTGTTTGAGTTCCTGATCTGAGTTCCTCCACTTATTAAAAGAATATAGAATTGTAAGCAAAAGAAAGACTTTTTCCAACTTATTTTTTATCATGGTGTTTCATCACAGCAATGGAAACTCTAAGACATATATCTTGACAGTAGCCAACACGTGTCTACTTGGATGTAAAGCACACTCAACAGAAGAGATTTTGTACTTGGTACTGGTACTATAAATCTAGCCAACTACCACACCCTTGGGGGTGTGGCCAGACCCAGTTTATGCATCAGCAACACAATCCCTACACCTAAGGCTCAGGAAACATTTCAAAAGAGTGAATGTAAAAACAGTAAAGTCAGATGATCAGGAAATCTATGAAATTGTGTCAATGATATTAGCTGATTTCCCAACATGAATGGAAAAAAAAATATCACAATTCCCATCTTTGGAAGAGTTCCAGGAAACTCATGACTATTGGAACTGAAAGAATTTATTACTAAAAAATTAGAAAGAAAATACTGGAACCCAGTAATAGTTAGAGCAAGATATAACTTTTCCCACTTAAGGTTCACTTAGCACATTGATCAAATAAGGTCGTTGTGACTGAAGCATAAAGAAACAGCCACATAACCATGAAGATCTGGAAAATTCAGTCTTCATTATTCAATATCTTACTCCTCCTCAAAGGAGACTGCTTTAAGTATCTAAAAGCTTCATCCTGAGATCCATAAGGAAGTGTTTTGTGAAAATTTCAGGCATGATAGTAATCCAAGGAGAGACAAAAACATCAGCATGGCAGTGCTTTTGAAAATCTATAAATCATTCTCATGTGGCTCCTTACTCTGTCCATCTGCAGCCCAGATTTCATCATGAAACTGTCACCTGACAGAGACAATACTCACCATGTGGACTGAGATGAGGAAGTAAGGGCGAGCTGCTTCCTTTAATATACCCTGGGAATACAGCAATAAACTTGAAATAAATTATCAACCTGCCACTAATCTTGATTGGGTTCCCATGAATAGCCCACCCGTGGACTATTCACTTGGCTAGTCAAGGAAAGGATAAAGGGAGCACAGCCACGAGTAACTTTTCTAAGAGTAATTTGATCTACTTTGTGATATGGCTTGGGAACATCTCTCAAAGTCTTTATGTGTGATTTGAAGCAAGTGTTTTGCAATGGCCAGAAGCAAAAGTTGCATTCACCATTCTTGCAGTCTGTACTTGAGGGAAACTCATAGCCATTGCTCATTATGTAGCAATGTGTAGTTTTCATTGGTGATGAAAGACATAGCGGGACAGAGGCAGAAGATGCCTCAGTGAATAGCAATCTTCAGCTCTTGAAAAGCTCTTAATGAATCAGCTACTGTTATTGTTTCTACAGCAAGTAAACAAAATGCCTGGAGAAACTAGAAAAAGATGTTAAATGAAATGACTGTATCATAACCTTAGTTATTGACTTTGTGAAGTTTCCCAGCGAGGAAGAATTATTTGGGAAGGAGGACTGTTTGCTCAAATTGTTAGGGCAATGTCCTCCGCATAACTACAGAATCTCTTTTAGATGTGGTTAGAGAAAGTAGAATCATGATGGACATTTATGTGTCCATGAGCAGTTTCGGTGTCAAAGAACAAGTATCAGTTACAATGCATTTTCTGCACCAGAAGCTATTATTGCAGCTCTAAGGAGGAACAAACATGAGAATAAGCATAAAAGACTAAAGGAGACAATAAGTCTTTACGTGAAACAAGACCATAATACTCAGATTCAAAGGAAGCCTGGGATTTTGATTCCTACAGCCACTTAACCAGATCTTCTCTAGCTCAAAACATAGGAAAATGCATGGCCAATTAACCTATTCATTAACTTTCTGTGAAGTCTGTCAAATGTCTTCTGTACTTTTCAGTTACATATCTATCGCTTCCAATGTCCTTTTTCTTTTCCTTCTCTAACGTGAATTTACTTAAGATTTGGTAGTTTGAGGTCTAGAGATGTCAATAGATGGAAGAACACTTGATTGTCATGTAGAAGACCTTGTGTTCAAACTCCAGCAATACAAGAAAAAATTAATAAAATCTAAGTCTTAAATATTGAGTCGTTTTTGTTGACAGCATCCCCCTTACCAATCTTAGAAAGATTGCAATGTAATCCTAGAAAATTACAATGTACTTTGAGAGCTAGAATACAGAGCCACTCCTTTGAGCTCAGTATTACTGAGCTCAAGATTATCAAACAAATATGGTTTATTTTAATTAGAAAGAGACCTAAGAGAGATCTAAATGAGGACCTCTCCTGAATTATGACTAATATTAGTTGTATTTCCCAACTTCCAAATGAATGGGTGTAACGAAATCCTTTATCATTTAGGCAATCTATTTGGACACTTTTTGACATGTATGCCCACATAAATCATGAATTCATAGTCTCCTGCACAGGAGAAGTACTGTCTAATAGGGAGTGATCTCTAAATGAAGAATGTCAGAGCAGTTTATACTTAAATGTTAATATATTCTCCACTGAAAAGATGTCTTTTCACATTTTAGATCATTGAAAACAGACCTATAAAATATTTGTGCATATAATAGTTCCACCTGCTCTCAGAACCTTCCCACTCCCTCGGTTTAGAGCGTCAAAAGCACAATAACCCAAGCACTAATATCCCCATTCATTTCCTGCCCCCCACCTGTTCCCTCAGTTCAGAGTCCAAATACTCAAGCCACTGAGCGATGTCCCCCTTATACCATTCCCAACTTGTGCAAATATCCACTGCTCAGGTGCATGTCACTCAAGACAGAGCATGTAAGAGCCCTACATATCCTCAGAATCACCCACAGATGAAGAACCAAAGCAGCTGACACCCTCATAAACCACCCACTGCCACCATCTTGTCTTGACCCCTACAAAAAAAGATGGATATGTGCTACACAAGTTCTGACCATGCTAGTGAAAGCATCTTCTAGACTTATAATCACCATATAACCCAGATGACTAGATGTCAGTGTAAGAACACAGTAACAGCCAGGACACTATGTTACCACCAGAGCCCTGGTACTACAACAACTGCAGAATATTCTAACACATTTGAAATGAAGACAAAAATCTAGGAACACCTTTGTGAAGATGATAGAGATCCTTAAAGAGAAAATGAATAAATTTCTTAAAGAAATCTGGCAAAACACAAATAGGTGAATGAAAAGAATAAAACTATTTAAAACTTGAAAACTGAAATAAAGCAACAAAGAAAATAATAACTGAGGGAAATCTGAAAATGGAAAACCTAAGTAACCAAAGAGGAATTACAGATGCAAGAATCACCAAAGACTATAAGAGGTAAAAGAAAGAATCTCAGGCATGTAAGATACAATAGAAAAAAACTGATATATTGGTCAAAGAAAATGTAAAATCTAAAAAATTCCTGACACACAAAACATCCAGGAAATGTAGGACACTATAAAAAGACCAAACCTAAGATTAATAGGATTAAAAAAAATAAGATTACCCACTCAATGTCCCAGAAAATATTTTTAATAAAATCATAGAAGAAAATTTTTCTAACTTGGAGAAGGTGATGTCTATAAAAGTACAAGAAGCTTATAGAACACCAAATAGATTGGACCAGAAAACAAAGTCCCTACCTCCTACATAATAATCAAAATAGTAAACATACAAAACAAAGAAATAATATTAAAATCTAAAAAGGAAAAAGAGAAACATATAATGTAGGCCTATTCAATTTACACCCAACTTCTCAATGAAGAATCTAAAAGCCAGAAGGGTCTGAACAGATGTCTTATGGACAGCAAAACAATGACAAACAGGCATTTGTGTATAGAAATCAAGGAAACAAAAACCTTAACAATTGCCACAGATAATATAAAACATCTTGGGCTAGTTCTATTCAAGTAAATTAAATACTTATATAAAAACTTCAAGTCTTTAAAGAAAGACACTGGAGAAGATATCAGAAGGTGGAGAGATCTTCCAAGCTCATGGATTGATAGGATTAACATAATGAAATCGTCATTTTGACAAAGGTAATATATAGATTCAATGTAATCCCCACCAAAATTCCAACATGATTATTTAGAAGCCTTGATAGGACAATACTCTACTACAGAGATAGAGTAATAAACAACTGTATGATATTGGCATAAAAACAGACAGGCTCACCACTGGAATCAAATCAAAGACAAGAAATAACTTCATACATTTATGATCACCTGAGTTTTATAAAGAAACCGGATTTATTCAATAGGGAAAAAAGCATCTTCAACAAATGATGGTGATCTAATTGGATATTAGCTATGAGGGGAGGTATCTAGTCTTAGTGCAAATTTATATGCCATGCTTGTTTGATATGCCTGGGAGGCCTGCCCTTTTCTGAAGAGAAACAGAAGAGTGGATGGGGAGTCTGGGGTGGGAGAGGGATAAGGAGGGGTCAGGAAGTGGTCAGGATGTCAAATATGAGAGAAGTATAAACAAAAAAAAAACCTTAAATAAATTTGTGACAGAATATAAGGAGGAAAAGAATCACTCCATTTGCCATCCCTCTTCCAGGAGGGCGTCCTCTGTGAGCAGGCTGAGTGTCTTTTGTGGGAGGAACTTCCCTGAGATCTAGATAATGACATAATCTTTTTTTTAAAATATTTATTTATTATGTATACAACATTCTGTCTATGTATATGTCTTCAGGCCAGAAGAGGGCACCAGACCTCATTACAGATGGTTGTGAGCCATCATGTAGTTGCTGGGAATTGAACTCAGAACCTTTGGAAGAGCAGGCAATGCTCTTAACCGCTGAGCCATCTCTCCAGCCCCCTAATGACATAATCTTGTGTGAATTTATAAGTATTTCATATTCAGAAGCAAAGAGTAATTTGTATAGACTCCTTCACTGTGAATTGTCCCCTTTATAATTAATCAATTTCTCACATTTTCTTTTTTTCTAAGTATGTTGAGAAATTGCTTGAGAAATGACCTACTATTCTTTTCACCATTAATGCAGCCATATT
The DNA here is from genome assembly GCF_014885135.2 of Alexandromys fortis. NCBI lineage: Eukaryota > Metazoa > Chordata > Mammalia > Rodentia > Cricetidae > Alexandromys > Alexandromys fortis. Next base: position 2,735,701 of record NW_026068036.1, read on the forward strand.
GTGCTTTTCAGCTCTGTATCTTTCTACTTTCCTTTCTTCCTCCCTTGACACTTATTAGTTGACTGATTGATTGATAGACAGGGAATTACATTCTAGATTCTAAACTTGCCAGAACCTCCTTGTGTATCCCAGGCTGGCCTTATAGCACCCATCCTGCTTCTGTTTCCACTGTGTGGGAATCAGGGGCATGGACCATCTCAGCACACTTCCCTTTACATTTCCTGTTAATACTTTGAGGCTATTATCTTCTTCTTGATCTCTTTACTATTGTTTTTAATTATGTGTATATATTGTGGTGATATGTGTACTTAAACTTGTGGAAGTCAAAGAAAGGTATTGGTTTCCCCCGGAGTTAGAGGTACAGGTAGTTATGGGAAGTCTAACCTGAATGCTGAGGCTAGAACTCTATATTTTGTATGAGCATCAAGTGTTCTTAATCTCTGAAATATCTCTGTAGCACTGAGGCTACTATCTCTTCAGTTGTTATTCTACTCAGAAATCATGGCAATGTTAAAAGTAAGAAAAATGGGAAATACAAGGGAAAAGGTAATACACACATCTGATAAAAAGCAGACAGGTTTTCCTCCTCCTTCTTTGACTATACATTCTTAGTAATAAGGTGCTTAGTGGATAAAAGTCCATGAAGAAGTGATTGGAGAGATGGCTCTGTATGTAAGAACATTGACTGCTCTTACAGGAGACTAGAGGTCAATTCCCACTGCCAACCTGGCAGCTCACAGCTACCAGTATGTAACTCAAGTACCAGGAAATCTAAAGCACTCTTCTGGCTTCCTTGGGCAACAAGCACTCTCATATCGAACACACAGACATGCAGACAAAACACTCAGACATATAAAAAAAACAACTGGTAAAAAAACTGAATATGTGAAGTACGAGTAAAAAGGAAAAAAATACATCATTACTCTAAAAAACCACATACAACTTCTTATAAATCCCTAATTTCTGATGCTTCCTGCAATTGTATTGGGAGGAACAGATAAGAATTGAATTTTATACTTGAACCACCAAGCAAATCAGTGTTCTTTGGTTTACAATAAGATTTTCCTGTCTTTCTAAAGAAAGACTTTTGCCACAAATATCTTGGTCAACACACTTCTTGGATCTGTCTCTCCTGGTGCACTTTTCTGGATAACTTGTCATCTCATGTATTTATGTATTATTTCCCTAAGTGCTTATAAAAAGCATTTCAAATAATCATTAAACCAGATTAAAATTGTAGAAGAGGATACAATTGGCATATTCATTAGGGAGTAGGAAGAGCAATACCAGAAAAAAAAAAATGGTTGATGTCTAAACCATTCGCAATGATTCATAATGAAAAATATTTCTTATTTTATTGCCTCCATCTAAACAGAAAATTTGTGTCAAAACGTGACCAAAGCACATTTTTTAATACTGCATCAGCCTTCAGTATTGACGTTCTAAAGATTGTGTTGTCTCCACAGTATCAGTGATGGTAGGAGAAGTCTAGCAGTGATTCGTGGATTGGAAGTTAGAATACGCATCCTTCCACTTGTGTATTAGGAAAGTCCCGTGGTGTATGAAGTCTAATGCACTGTAGCAGGGAACAAAACTCTTTCAGCGGCTTGTAGCGTACATATAGATAAACGTAAACTAGAATTTTGTCTGTGCGCATTTCCTCTCATCTGGTAGAAAACAATGCGCGCAGCCTGCTTTGAGTAAGGGCTGCCCTTTGCTATTGAGCATCTAGTGAATGGTCACCAAGGGCTGAATTGTGAGTGGCGAGGCTTCTGATTTCAACACTAGCAAAGGTGTTCCAAGAGTGTTGTCTCCTCAGTCAGTATTCTAATGACCTTTCACCCCTGAATTGAGACAAAGCAGGAGATGCGACTAATACGATTTACGGCAGGGGGGCTCCTGGTGAATTGCTGACTCTGCCATGAACTTTACTACCACATACAACACTGCAACAAAGCTGGAGAGGGGGGAACGAAAGTGAGGAAGGAATAAAGAGGATGTACAATTTAAAAACACTCTGAATACTCAAAGCCTTTGTAAAACATCATATGAGTTGACTCACAACAATGCTGTTTAGTAGAAGTGCATGCAGCAGCCGTGTGTTTAGCCTAAATAAGTCCCATGACAATGCACATGTTTTATGCTGCTTTGAGTGCTCAGACCAGTATTATACATTACAATAAACAAAATGCATGGATGTCGCAGTTGGCTACATTTCTACCAATTATCAACTTAATTTTTTGCAGCACACATTTAATACTTATCTCATTTCAGACTCTGCAGTGCTGAGAAAAAATTCTTTTAAAGAAAAATGGTTTATCCAGTTCACTTCCTGCCATAATCAGAGCCCTTCTAACCTGCTATCTGAAGGTTATGCTTCAGTGAATAATTCAGTAGGTTAGTGAAACTCTGGCAGCAAAGAAAGTGCTAATCTTAGATGGAAGCTGTGAGGGATATTAAGAAACAATTGCAGAAAGTGACATAGTTAATAGAGAAAGATTACGGCGTGCTACATCTATTTAATTTGAATTGAATAAATTTTGCCAGTATTTGATGAGATGCAGACTGGAAATTGTGTGAAACTTCATGGTGTCAGTAAAGTGTAGGCGAGAGGATGAAAGGCCCCAAAATACGTTATTGTCACTTGTAAAACTTCTCAATCATTTGATAGAATGTTGAAGGAACTAGATGTTTTATTAAAGGCATTATTAATTCAAATTAAAGTAGCAAAGGATAGTAGAAGGTGATTTACCAAAAGAGGAGTAGGAGAGAGATGGGGCCCCGAGGGTCCTCGGTGACAGGAAGTACTGCCTCATTTGGGACTGAGTGAGATGCCCTTCCCTTTTCATTTTTCAAGAGAAATTTATTTGATCTGGCCAAGACACGTAGGAATAATTGCAAGTGTAAAGAGTAATATGGCATAGTTTGTGGCCTGTAGCTCTTAAAAGATGCTCAGATTAACAAGTCTTTCATATAATTATCACTTGTCATGTGTTCACCTGATATGATTTCTAAAAAGTGAACACAAATACATCTTTCTTATTTTTTGTGGGTTTCCTTTTATTTAAGACATGGTTTCTTTAGCCATCCTAGAACTCACTCTGTAGACCAGGCTAGCCTTGAACTCAGAGGTTCTACTGCCTCTGCCTCCCAAGTTTTTGGATTAAAGATATGCACCATCCCTGCCCAGCATATATAAATATTTCTAGTACTTAACATATCACTGATGAATTTAGGAACTTTAAGATGACAGATTGACTAAGTCCTAACCCTGAATGGTATGAGGCTGTGAGGATTCCTGGTTTATTATAGCCCATTATATTATAGAACATGCCCCATGAAATGTATTTCAGAACAAAGAATTGAGAAAAGAGGTATAATTGATATACTTTCTCCACCTTGACTATTCATAATGTAAATTAGCAGATTTCAATATCCCAAAGATAAAAAATTAAAATAAGTATGTACATATATGTGCTTGTTTGTGCACAAATGAATGTATAAACCAATACAGCATAGCTTAATCATACATGCTTCTGGATTCTTTGGTTTGGCTTATTACTATTAGTAGAATCATTGAGTTAATTTTATTGATAGAATGAGAATGGAATTTTTCAGGCATCATCTCCTCTCGGAGTATCTATGCACACCCTTTTAAGACAAACACACACACATATACAATATTATTGTACATATTATAGATTATTTGTAGTAGCATATAGTAGATGTGAGTGTAACTAACTTTACTGAAAATCAGGGAGGGTGTTGACAAATAGCTTGTATCATAACCTTGAGAAGATTTCCTATTCTTTCACAGAGGTAAGCCATTGTCACAATATTCTCTGGCCAGAGCTATAGAGGTGTAACAGAGTCTTAGAGTGTGTGCTGCTTTTGTAGAAGACTCGAGTTGGGCAGTTCACAATTTTCGATATCTCCAGTTCCAATGGATCCAAGTCCCATGGTCTCTAAGGACACCTGTGCTCACGTGTACAAATACATACATGCCAGACACACATACATATGCTTAACTTAAAATAATGAAAACAAATCTTAAAAATTATCCTCTGGTGGCTGTGTGGACCCCGAAGCTTACCATGTGTCAGGCCCAGGTCAATTTTTCCTCACTTTACTCGTTCCCTGTAGAAATGAATTTTGTAATGTTTAGAATCCCAGTGCCAGTGTACGTTCTCAATGTTAAGTAAGACATGTTTCTCTGTAAGGAAAAATGCTGTTCTTGTTTCTATATACACATAATACATATATAATTTTCATATATGCAGTTTCCAATGGTGATATTTCTGTTCTTTTTTCTTTATATCATGCAAAAGTAATAAAAACATTCAGTAAAAACCGCTGAACCCTGACCTTTTGTGGGCTGACACTGTTCTAAAGCTGAGTAGAGGTGTTAAGGTACACCATTCTTGAGACATTCTCATAAGAGAAAACAAACCATGCTCTGCATCCGAACATGTTGAGCAAAGGAGATACTGCATAGATTAGGTGTATTTTATTTCAGTATACAATCTACTCAGTGAATGAGTCTCATCATTGTGCCTAAACACCCAGTGATGATAAAGGGTATCTCTAATTGGCATTGTTCTAGGGAAATGTCCAAGGCAGGATGTTTTCTAATGAAATATATCTCCTACATCCGCTGGTCCAAGCTTAGGAGTCTGCTTCTTGTGATGCTTTTCTTCTTTCTACACTTTTGAAGAAGTGCACGACATGGTGTGGTAAAAGGTGCTGAGTGTGTGTTTCAGTAACGTCAAGATTCTCTCTTCTTGTAATGCCACCAGTAATTCAATCACAGGAGCTTTACCCTATGACTTTATCTAAGTATTTGTTTTCTGATATAATAGTTCATATAAAATAGTCACTGTGGTACAACCCACAATCCCAACCCTAAGATTCTGAGGTCGGAAGATCACCAAATGTACAGAACAGCCTTGGCTCTACAGACAGCTCCACGTCGGTCTAAAATATAAAGCTGATCTCAACACAAATAACAATACTTCATACGCATATTCACATATATGACTGACAAATGGTGAATGGATAGCTTTATGGGTAGATAATTAGATAGGATGATAGAATAAAAGAAAAAGGGAAGGGGAGGGATAAGAAAAGGAAGAAGGAATAAAAGGAAGGAGAAAGGGAGAAAAAGGAAGGAGGAATGGAGGGGTAGAAAGAGGGAGGACGAACACATAGTGATATCCTTTTCTTTGCTGTTCTTCCAATAAATACATCATATTCTCCTTTCAAAATGCCAACTGTCATTTACATGATGACTACGTCATCTTAGATGCTGGTTAATACATATTATAAACATTATTGGACTTAGAATTGCCTAGGAGCCTCACCTCTAGACATGTTTGTGAGGACATTCCCAGAGGGATGCCACTGAGCAGGAAGATCCACTCTGATGCGAGTGACACCAGCCATGGGCCAGGGTTCTAGCTTACACGAAATGAGAAAAGAAGGAAAAGAAATTGGGCAGAGGCATTCTAGTTCCTTTGCAGAGCATGCAGGCCCTGACTACCCCTCCTGAACAATGGCATCTTTCACTAAGTAAGGATGTATCAAACATCTGGTTTTCAAATTACACATTCATGGAAAGAAGACGAAATGGTCTGTATTTAAAACAAATTTAAGATATTTTTCTATTTATCTGACTTTGAAGTCAATGCAGTAAAATGCTCTCAGTTGCACTAAATCTGAAACTGTTTATCCAATGCTGAATGAGAAGAGCATAGTTAAACTGCAAACTCTGTCATTGTGACATATTTCCAATGAAAATACTAAAATGCTTCGTAAAAAAATCTGTGTTTCTTGTTACTATGTCTTTAAGTAATTTTTTTCTGATATATTGTTTCCATATTACCTAACTCAATCCTCACAAAGAAATTATCTAATAAGTGGCATCTTCACTCCAAGGTTACAAGTGTATGGATGAGAAGAATGTCACACTAACGCATGCCAAGCAAGTCAACTTCTAACGCTTTGTCCCAGACCCTACCCTTTCTTTGACCCCTTCTCCTCTGCATACAAAAAGGGATCTCCCTAGACAAATGGTCACTAGGGGAATGCTATTAAAATATAGTTCTGATCTGTCACCTGAAAGCCCCCTGTCATGGGGCTGTGCCCTGCCCTGAGAACTGGCTGTACCATGCACCTCACACCTTTCTCCCGATCACCGCGATTTGATATCAAAACAAAAGAACTGTGTATCAGCTTCTGTCCAAAAGATGTGATTCAGTACCTCTGTTTAGATGCCTCATAGAAAGGACATTTGTCTTCTGAGATCCCAGCCTTTCCACTTCTGCCCTAAATCCTATAATTTTCACTTACCTTCTATTTCATTTCCACTCCATCCATCCATCTCCACGTTTCTGCCTCCAAGCACACCCAGACATTTACTATTAAAAGTAAAAAGACACTTTAACTTCCAAGTAGCATGTATTTTTTTTTCATTCATTATATTTTAAAGAATTAATACTATTCAATTCAAGCTTGGTTTTCTAGATTTTTTTAAATATGCTGTATAAAATGTTTGAATATATATATATAAAGTTTAAAAAACATGACAGCCAGTGGAAGAAAACACTTGTTCCCAGATCCACTGGCAGTACAGATCTGTTTCCCAAAAATAACTGTTTTCATCCCTACACCATCTTATAGAAAGAGGTCTAAGCATACTGAAGCATCATGTTTAGTCTACATTCTTCATACCATTATGTGAAATGCACAGTGTCCAAAGCATTAGTGTCAGCATCTGATAGGAAATACAGGAATACAGGATCAATGTTGGTCTTTATGAAATAACCTACACTCTGCTCTGTAGTTATTGTATGTATATACTAGAACTTTCAAGGGGAACTGGTGATCAGGGCCGGGTGCCATACACCTGATAGATTTGAGGAGCACTTAGATGTTTCAAATATTTGACATTACATCATATTACAATTGACAGGCAGTGGTGGCCGACACCTTTAATCTCAGCACTCAGGAGGAAGAGGCAGATGGTTTTCTGTGAGTTCAAGTCTGGTCTGGTCTACAGAGTGAGTTCCAGGACAGCAAAGGGTACACAGAGAAACCCTGTTTCAAAAGAGCAAAAACAAACAAAACATTATCATAATAGACATTCTCTACATATGTCACTGTTTATGGGAGTATTTGCACAAGATAATTCATTTAAAATAAAAATACACACAAATACATACATACACACAAAGGCATATATACACACATAAACACACATAGATGTACACAAATACAGAGAGACGCACATATACATGGTCATACAAATACATCTGGACATATATGTGCATACATCAAATCTTTTCTCTTGATGTTTTAATTTCATTTTCTAGATAAAACAGGTAACTTATTAATCCTCACTTCCCTTTATTTATTCATCTGGTTTTCTTTGAACTTTCATTTTCTAGTGTTCTCTTTAGAAGTGCTGATCACCGATTCCATAAATGCATGATATTTTTTCTTTTGTTGTTGTTGTTATTTTTTTTGGAGACATGGTATTGTTGATGAGTGTGGCCTTGGGTTTTTTATTTTCCTCCTTCTGAATCATTAGAGGGTTACATGACCAATTTCTGAAGTGCTGGGAACCAAGCCCGAATGTTAGTTCATGCTATGAAAGCACTCAACCAACTGTGATATAACCAAGGTCAGTTTCTCTTCCTTAAACAAAATCCTTCTCTTCCTCATCCCCCATTGCATTAACACACTATTGCTTCTTCTCCGCTCTCATAAACCTACTTTGCAATGAGCTATCACAACCTCCCCTGTCTTCAGCTTTATCATGCAACTAATTTTATAAAGATCTCTTTCCTCCTGGGTTCTTGCAAAGCACTCTACACTTGCTTATGTGTTTGCTCTTCAGTCTCACCCAGCACAAAGCTGGACATTTTTGAATGTCTTAGTAGGTTACTGTTAAAAGTATAAATACACATGACCATTTTTTTTGAAAGAACTAACAATGTTTCAGAGGACTGCATTTCACTCAGCCTGTGTATGCTGGGCTTATTCTGCTGAAGTCTTCTTTTGGGGTTTGTTCTATGCTGTTTGTCTTTAAAGTTTTTGATAGGTGTGGCTTCACATGCAAGAAAATTGAGATTGACTGTAATTATTTCAAGTTCAGTGCTACAATTTGAATTTGGCACTCCAGGGAGGATGCTATGAGACAAAAACCCATTCTATTCCACTCCTGTGCTTAGGGTCTGGGAATTAGTTTCTTGGTAATAATTGAGAACACAAATGTTGTGTGGAGAACATTACTACTTTAGGAAGTTCTGTCTTCTCTCCGTCATCTCTCATATTTTCTCTGAGTTCTGTTTCTCCTCTGGTTGGGAGAATTTTCATGGTCCCTTATACCATCAGCTAGTGAGTCGTGAGCAGCTTCTACACAATGTTATAATCGCCACCGATGACAGAGTCTCGCTATTTATGAAAACAACTTAATGTTTCTAACTCAAAAGATTCAGACAACTTAGAAGGAGTAGAGTAGAGAGGTTTTTATTTTAAATTTTACACATTCTCAAACTTGATTTAAAAATACTGGCTGTGGGGTATTGTGGCGTATGAAAGAGGCCACTGACTTTAAAATTGAAGAAAAGAACTAGTTCCAAACCTGTCTCTCCATCACATAGCCTGAGTCGTTTTCTTTTCTGTCTTACATTTTCTCATTGAATAAATAATGATTTAGACTAGAGAATTTGAAGGTCCATTGAAGTTCTAATGATCTATTAGGAGCAGGAGCATTGGAGATAGGAACCTTGCCTCCCAGATACACTTCCTCTGTTTCCTGCTAAGTGAGTCTTGGCGAGTTATTTAGGTCTTGAAGATTCCACTGACTTATTTTGCTTTCTTTTTTTTTCCTTTTTCTCTCTCTCTCTCTCTCTCTCTCTCTCTCTCTTTTCATTTGAGACTAATGATGTTTTCTTCGGATAGTTGCTGTGGTGTTAAAACTAGAACAAAATAAGTAAAAAATTTGTACATTCGGGATCATTCTGTACATTTGATAATTATAGTAGTGATGGCATTTGTCTCTTAATTAGGAATAGAGAAAAATTTCCTCTACATCATGTAGTGATATTTAGGTGGAATCCATAGTAAAGTAGCCTAGCACATTATTCACTGGTTTAAGCTCTATAAAAGAAAGACAAGACTTTATCCACAAGATTTCAAACTGGGAATACCCCATTGTATTTGCTCATAGCCTGAAATGCCTAACAGAAACAAATAGATTAAATTGAAAAAAAAAAAACAGTGAAAAGACATCCTTTGTCATTGAAATAAGAATAAATGTCAATAAAAGAGTGTCAAATACTGTGTGTGTATGTTACACACACATACTACCAAACATTTTAAACTTTACAAGATTCTCTGTGTTCCCTAAAGCAAGAAAAATGACTGATATTTTCCATTTGCGTTCCAAACTTATTTTCTAAAGACTATATCCTTTTATGAATTTATATGCTTTCAATTCATAACACCATATTTTATTTTTACTAGTAAAAGTAATTAGAAATTATGTTAAATAATTTTTCCACATCACCTTAGTGAGTCGTGTGGCCATTCTCACATGGCTCAGCGCAGGCTCTCTAGTCAGAGCCTGCTTGGAAAAATCCCCACATCATAGCTCAGCAAGGATGGGTGTGAATATCCGAAACAGATTATCTTCAAGATAAGGTCCAAGCTTCAATAACCCCAGGAGAAAGCTGACAGAGGTGAGGGAAGAGTGAGGGTGGGACGGGAGGATGCAAGCATGCACAGGTCCGCATGCAGCTGCACAAGCAGAACCAAGACCAAGAAACTTCCAGTTTCACTGTGGTTTCTGTACCTCCAAAATAAATGAAGAGGCCATCATCAGAGTCTCTAGATTCTGTGGAATAGAAAGGCACCTGCAGTGTGGACCTTTTTCTTCCAAAGCAGCTGCAACCAGTACCAAGACGGGGGGAGGGGGGTGCCTAGAAGATTCTTCTGTGTTTCTAAGTACAGTTGTTGAAATAAACAAGTTTTGTAGATGTGTACTTCCTGTGAGTCTTCGGGTTGTTTGGTATGTTTCATTGTACATATTTATTCTTGTTGCATTGCCTCACTCTGGAATTCTCGGTGGTCAGGAACACGCTCTGTATATCAGGCTAACCAGGAACTTAGAAATATCCACCAGCTACTGCTTCCCAAATGCTCGGATTAAAGGTGTGCACTACCAGGCTCAGTCCTGTTATTTGTTTGTTTTTGCTTTGTTTTGTTTTGAGATGGGTCTTATTAAGTAGCCCAGGTTGGCCTCAAACCCGCACTTTCTATCTTTGCCTCCTAGCCCTGAAGTGTGATTGCAATCATGCCCCATCACACCAGACTCAAATTTTGTAGGTATTATTGCTCTTTCACTTTAATTATTGCCATGTCATAAAATCTTTAAGGAAATTTTGGGTAAGAAATCTTATGGCTAAGCCAGTGCATTGTCCTTTAAAAGAACAGCAGACTATTGTTACTTATTATGTAGGGTGGAATGTTGTATCATCTTTTTATGATTTATCTTGTTTGTTACAGAATGTAGTATTTATAATCAGTAACATTTGTTTCCATTCTAGCCTGGCACTAAATAAAAAGTATATGCTTATCAAACATCATTATCGTAATGTTGCCAACTGGAAATAATTGAGAATTTTGAAAAATGTTAACTTGTATTAAATTTCCTGGGCTCAGGAAGCCTTTAGACTCTAAGTGCAACTGTACCCGTGATTTTAACAACATGGATTAGTCAAAGACCCAAATTGAGAAAGATTGTGTTTCACTGACCAGTACACATTAAATATTTTTAGAAAAAGGAGGAGAACGAGAAGAATGAGCAGAAGAAAAACCTGTAACACAGCTAATGCCACTGTGAACATGAATATTTAAAATTCAAAGATCCCTGGCCTAAACAAAAGATCCCAAACAAAAGACTAATGGTAGGAGTAAAATACTTCCTCAAAATCTAAGGACACCAGGTTTATTTACCTGTAGTTAATGTGCCCAATGACTCAAACAAAAGAAAACAGAGTTCTTTCTGTTTTTGATGGCTTATTAAGAAAAAGAAATGGTCAAGGCATAGTGCCCTTTCTTCAGAAATCCCAATGAATGAGGAGAGATTTCTTCAAAGTTTCCCATTTTATATTTTTGCCTTGAAGTTTAGCCCTATATTTCTTGCGAATAGGGAGAGAAGTGATGACCAAGTGTTTGTTTTTGTCTCTGAAAACTCGGAGCTTTGCCCTCAACTCACTCATTAAATTGGCTGTTCTGATTTAAGGATATTCCCAGTCTTTACTTTCCAACTGAGCCTGCTGCTAGATACAGAAGAGCTTTCTGCAGCTGGCCTCATCCAAGAGCTTTAGAAACTCGACTTCCAGGACAGCATGGGGACAAAAATCATGCAAAACATTCTGTCCTCTCACAAAGAAGAACACAGAATTCAAATGGTTAGCTGTCTAGAAGCATGCAATTGGTTGCAAATGGTATCTGGTAAAAGAAATACCACCAAAAAGGCCAGGGGAGAAAAATAGAATCTTTTTTTAGAGTGCACACTACTTTTAGGTATTATTGTTTTTGTAAAGCTAAAGGGTGTGTTCATGTTTGATATGTATCATATGTACTGTGTTATATTAAAAGCTAGTAAGAAAAACTACATGTGTGATTGCATGTGCATTTCTCATGGACAAATGATAGATCAATAGATAAATGATAAGTGACATATAGACAAACAAGCAAACAAGCCAAGAAGCAAGACAGACTTTGTAAAAATTGAAGAGAAGGGTAGCAAAGAGGAAAGAGAAGAAGCAAGCATGAGAACGGGGAGGGCTTTTACAAAGAGCAGACCTTGCAGGACATAAAGCCACTTCATCTGCTTTCACATCCTCTGCTTCCTGGCAGCTCTCCCTCTGAGTGGATCACTCTTACCTGGCTTAGAGAAAAAGGAAAATCTCCTACCTCTCCTTCGCTAACCCTCCAATTAAATCCCTGCCAACAACCTGCACTTAGTTGCAAAGCGTCTCTACATAATACTGGGGATTACATTAACTGTACTCGGAAACTGAGACTCCTCATTCAACTGCTGCATTCCCGCATGTAGACAGAAATTGCACAAGTGAAACCAATGCAACCATTGTCTAGATTTCAGAATCTCTAATAAAGTGGAAACAAAAGGAACTGCCATCTCTTATAAAAATAATGTAGGTTGATATCAGAGTATTTACTAAACACCAATTAAGTGTTACTTGCTCAAATTGTGAAGATGAATATTCCTTTCACAGAACAGCATGAAGTTTTAAGCCAGCATGAAGGAAAAATATAATTATATCTCCACCTAGTGGATATTGTTGTCAGAGCAGGTAGAATAAGTAAAATCTAAGAAATCCTCAATACTAAAAGCAAAACCTGCTTGTCATGAAATTCTTGCAAGAAACCCCAATATATTTGTGATATCCTATGATATGATGATCCTGTAAATGTTTTTTACATCGACGATATTGTTCTCAATGTAAGTATTATGGGACAAACCTTGCCACCATGGGCGAGGCTTTTCACTGCACAGAAAAGCATTCATATTAGGATATTTAAACTGTGAATTATACATTGTCTTATATGGGAAGATATGAAAAATTTTAAACAGTATTGAAAATTGTTTTATTTGGTTTGAGAGAAATCTGGGTGCGTTCTATGAAAATTCCAAGCAAAGAGATATTGATAATTATCAGAGAGGTGAAAAGAAATTCCGAATAAAGCAAAAGAATGGATGAAAAGGCATTGTAGATTCTTTGGAAAACCTATTCACAATTATTCCAGTGCCACCAGGAGGAAAGCTAGGAACTCAGTGGGCAGGGAGTGGTCAGCACACATGATTTAAGTTCTTAAGGCAAACGGTAGTATTTTTTTTTAAGCAGAGTAGACATTTTCACTCTAAGAGAAAATGAAAAATTTTATTTTGTCTTTCTCCCTTTAAGTGTTCGAGGGAATGTTATAAATATTTAAAGGCTGTGATTTACGGCCATAAGATGCAGAAGCAGTGGACTGGAGTAATCTGTGCGGTGTAATATATTTAGGACAATGATGTTCATCACGAAGATGTATATGTGGGATGTGTGCTGGGGGAGGGTGAACGATATGCATCCCGCAGAGTCAAAGAATAGAAGCCCTCACTGACTTACCACAAATGCACGTTAGAATAAACCGCTGGTAGAAAACCTGGGCCGGCGATAGGGTTTTAGATACTGGAATCAAACAGGATAAGTTTAAATACCATAATTATTTCTTAAAGGCAAGCTAAAATTTAGAATATTTCAAATAATAGAAAACTAGTAATTTAGGACTAGAGACTACCTCTGTAGAAAAGTATATTAATATAAAACCCCCCAAAAAACAAGAAGAAAATTCGATTACTAAGACTACAGGTACTGGTAAGTAATTAAATAAATGGCATCAGGGAGAAATCAATTGAAGACAATAGCCACAGCAACTTCTGTACGGCTGTTCCTTGGCTTGTATTTTTAGCCTTTGTTAATCTTTTTTTTACTGTTATTTTTAGTTTGTCAGACTTGGAACACATGGCATTTCACTAGTCTTCCCATTCAGGAAGTTTGTGCTGTAAGCTGTTGTAGATGAGTGCGCTAAACCATTTCAGTAAATTTAAGCAAAAGTTAAGTAAATTAAGCAAAATTCCCTCCCTGGGTATTTGCTCCAGAGGACTGAAGTTAACCCCCAGCTGCGGTGCTGTGCAGCAACCACTCCCCTCTTTATTTTCCACTCTGTCGCTGCCGGCTCTTCGGGACAGTGCTCATCACAGGGCCACAATGTTTACGAATTTACTCTCCTCCTCAGTCCCCAGTTGACAATTAAGAACACATTTAAAAAAAAAAAAAAAAAACTCAATAACACTTTTAAAAAAGGAACAAAGATTTGCAAAGACGGTGGTGAAGATTTAGTTTAAAAAGTAGCATGATTGAAAATTTATCTAAAAATCAGATAATTGGATCACATATAGAAGAATTTGGTAGAAATTGCAGGCCCATGTCACGGTTGCTGAGAAAGCTAATCTGCTCAGAAGGCAGCAATGCCAGGCTTTTCTACATGTAGAGCCCTGAAAATGTTCTTACTTTTTTTTTTTTCCCTTGGCCTTTTCTCATTTCTGCTGAAACTAAATATAGATCCCGAGCCTGCTGCTGTCCTTCTACTAAAGATTTAAATTTAAGACATAATACATGCCTGTCTAGACAAGCCTAAAATTGTTTTAGTTACTGATGTATGGATGACTGATAAGTGTCATCTTTGCTGCCTGCACTGCCTTTGGAATCCAGTCTAGTGACATTTGTCTAGAGCTGACCTATGTCTGCATTTTAGATTACATGAAACATTTAAGTTTTACAAGTATAAGCCTCAGTGTCATTGTTCCAACTCTACATCCAGTACAATCAAACAATTAGATCCTCAACCATGTTTCTTTCTTTCTCACATGAATGTTTTTAATTAAACCAGCAGGGAAGATTGTAATCAAACGAAAGGCAGTGGAATTTGCTTCATCCCTTACCTAGTGCAACAATTATTAAATTCCCTAGCTTCATATTTCTCGTACCGATAAAATTAACTGCAGCATTGCTAGGAAGGGGGTGGGGGGAAGCAATCCCAAGGAATAAAAGCCTATAGGTATTCAGAAAAATAATGCAAAATATTTAACTGCGTTGTCTAGAAAGCTGTTAGCCTACTCCTATATATTTCATATCACTTTTTCCTCATTTTTGCTTGATTGGGGAAGGCTTCTCTATCTTACATACCATAACAGAAGAGTAGCCCTTTGAAATGTGGTTATAAGACCTAATTAGGTTATTTCTGAACCATGGTTTTGTAGAATAATGGTTTACCTTGAATTGACCCAGGATCCCACTGAAAGAAATAGTTTGCCTTGCCTATGCCATGTTATAAATGTGTGGTTATTAAGAACATGAATATGAAGAAAGGCTTTCCAGGCTGTGTGACGATGAGACTGTGTTAGACATCTCATTACCCTGATGCACTGTGACATATGACATTCGCACGGCTCACCTTTCACGCTGTTTACACTGCTCATACAAGTTTAAAAATTTATGTGAGAAACAATCATCCTTACATTTCAAACATATGCGGAAAACAATTTACATAATTTCCAGCCAGTGAGAAAAGGCAGAAATGGAGGAGCCGTGGAAGTGGTAACTTCCGTGATGTGAACAATGGCTCTTGACAGCCCTCCACCTGGCTCAGGATCACACTAGACTTTTAGTTGGCAACAGTCAGAGACAATGAGCTTCCTGTGGTATACCTGGATCTTAGCAGTTGACACAAATATATCAATATTTATCTTCATCATCCGCCTCTGTGATTAAAGGCAGAAAAATGAGCATATTTCACTATCAAATCCATGGGTTGTGGTAGGCACTCTGTGAATCTTAAGTGAATTAATGAATATTTAAAAAGTAAATAGCAAAAGCTGAAAGATTAATATTATGCTGCTAAATCCGGGCTCCCTTTTCCTGAGACAAATGCTCCATACAGAAATCTGAACCTCACACATGAAGTAGGACACATTAGGGAAAGCATGAAGGGCTCAAAGCAAAAAGGGAAAGATCACCTAGATGCATAGGACAAACGCATAAGAAAGGCATACAACATTCAAACACTTAGGATGGGCTTAATGTTATAAGGTTTTTACTATGAATAGATGCATTTGTTACAAATGGGTGCATTGTACTCCATGGATAGAAAAGATTTAATGAAAGGTAGACTGTAGCCCTCACTTTTTGTCTCATCTTTATGATTTATTTTGTTGAAATTCAAAAACAAAACCATGACCACTGTGGAATGCTGACTATAATTTGTGAAGTGATTTAGTTGAGTGGAGTCAGATGACTTCAGACAGGACACTGGACATGGGGTTCTCTATGTCTATACAACAATCCTTTACATGTGAGGACAGACCAGACAGTTTTCACAGATGAGACTAGTAGCACCACAATAATCTTTGAACTAATTCTTTTATTTTTGACCGTATAATTACATTAGCCGTCTTTTGCTTCCTTCCCCACAAACCCACCCAAAAAAACATTTACAAACATAAACTGTTGTTTCTTAAATTGTTTGGTTTATGGGCATAGACATTTTGTAAAATCAAGAAGCAAGTACTGAAAAGATCAAAGAAACCCTCTTGGAAAATCAGTATTCCATTCTTCAAATGTGATACAAGAAACAAAAGAAGGAAATATGAAAGGAAAACCACTTTTAAATTTTTCATCCTTTATCTTTTTAATTTTTCACAAATGGAAATTTACTTGCCATTAGTCAACAGAAATAGAAAGTAATAAACTGTCCTATTTTTATTTTTTTTAATTTTTTTTAATTATTTATTTATTAAAGATTTCTGTCTCTTCCCCACCGCCGCCTCCCCTTTCCCTCCCCCTCCCCCAATCAAGTCCCCCTCCCTCGTCAGCCGAAAAAGCAATCAGGCCAAAAACTCACCAAGCTTGAGGCAGAGAGCTGACCTCCTCCAGCAAGGCCACACTTCCATAACAGCTCCTTCCCAAACAGTTCCACAATCTGAGGACTAATCCTTCACGTGTATGAACCTATGGGGGCCTGGTCATTGAAACCGCCAAACTTACTGTCGTAAATTCTGAGTGGCCACTAGAGTAGACAACTCTTTACCCATGCAGCAGAAGCCGAAGCTATTTTGGATGAGAACAACACTAGAAATACAAGAGCTGAAAGTCCTGTCATCGTGTCATGGCCTGAAGGCAGACAGTTGATAGTCTGGCACAGTGTTGATGGAACCCTTACACAAACCTGTTAGCTGTGGCCCCAGAGGGAAGGAAATAAGAGGGCTAAAAAAGACAGAAAGTGGGGAAGGACAGAGGAACTACAGTTTTGGGTGTATAAATTCTGTTCATTTCTGGCTGACCAGTGGAACTGACATGGAAAGAGCAGCCCATAAGTTCTCCAGCCACTGCAAGAACTCAAGATGAATCAAGGTATTTGCTACCCTCTCTTTTGTTATACAGTGTTCAATAATATAAAGAAAATTAATTTAATAATGAAGGAGAAGATGGTAAATTCTCAGGAAAAAATTAATTCTGTACAAAATTGTGTCACCAGAATGATATAGTAAAGTTACATCCCCCAGGTTTTTTTTAATTAATTTATTTATTTATTAAAGATTTCTGTCTCTTCCCCACCACCGCCTCCCATTTCCCTCCCCCTATGAAGTCCCCCTCCCTTGTCAGCCCAAAGAGCAATCAGGGTTCCCTGCCCTGTGGGAAGTCCAAGGACCACCCACCTCCATCCAGGTCTAAGGTGAGCATTCAAACTGCCTAGGCTCCCACAAAGCCAATACGTGCAGTAGGATCAAAAACCCATTGCCATTGTTCTTGAGTTCTCAGTAGTGTCTGGCATTGGTGGTTCAGTGGCAGAATTCTCACCTGCCCCCAGTTTTTTTTTTTTTTTAATGTGAATTTCGGCTTTTGCAGAGGCAGCTCAGTAAAATAAAGTCAGACTAGGGTCAGGTCAACTGCAAATGTAATAATAACTGATATCTGCATGCAAAGAATAAGATGCAGGGGAGTTCCAGCAAAGAATGGTGGTAAAGATGACGGTGGAGGCTTGAAGCTCAAATATTTGCAGTTGTAAAAAGGTAGCAGAGTCTAAGAAGGATTTCTCACCCTAACTCTGCAAAATCTGGGATTTCAGATTCCTAATCTAAAGGGTAAAAACGAATACCTTTCTATTGTTTTAAGACACCACTTTGCCATAAGTTGGTATGGTGGTCGTAAGGAAACAGCCAAATAAAATACAAAGCTATTTGAATTTCTTCTGTTGAGAATTCTCTGTTCAGGTCAGTGCCCCATTTTTTAATTGGGTTAATTAGCATTTTAACGTCTAGTTTCTTGAGTTCTTTATATATTTTGGAGATCAGACCTTTGTCTGTTGCGGGGGTGGTGAAGATCTTCTCCCAGTCAGTGGGTTGCCTTTTTGTCTTAGTGACAGTGTCCTTTGCTTTGCAGAAGCTTCTCAGTTTCAGTAGGTCCCATTTATTCAATGTTGCCCTTAATGTCTGTGCTGCTGGGGTTATACATAGG
>NW_026068036.1:2755807-2764485 GCF_014885135.2 Alexandromys fortis
AATAGCCAGAACCTGGAAACAACCTAGATGTCCTTCAATGGAAGAATGGATGAAGAAAGTGTGGAATATATACACATTAGAATACTACTCAGCGGTAAAAAACAATGACTTCTCGAATTTTGCATGCAAATGGATGGAAATAGAAAACACTATCCTGAGTGAGGTAACCCAGACCCAAAAAGATGAACATGGGATGTACTCACTCATAATTGGTTTCTAGAGATAAATAAAGGTCAGTGAGTCTATAATTTGATCTCCTAAAGAAGCTAAATAAGAAGGTGATCCCAAAGAAAAACATATAGCTATCCTCCTGATTATGGGAAGTAGACAAGATTGCCGGGCAAAAATTGGGATCTTGGGGGTGGGGTGGGAGGGAGGTAAGGGGAGATGGGGAGAGAAAAGTGAGAAGGGGAGGTTGGGGGGAACTTAGAAAAAAGAAAAAAAATTAAAATAAAATACAGAGCTAAAAGGTTAAAGCGCAGATGATAGCAAAATGGTTTGACAGTTAAAAAGCAATCATCATGCATTCTCGTTTGCTTTCGTCTGTGTTTATCAGCAGCTTGAGGAGAGAAAATTTTATTTGGCTTACAAGTCGGTCCACCTTCCAAGGAAGGCAAGGCAGGAGCTCATGAAGGCAGGATCATGAAGGAAACAACAAAAGCAGAGAACACAGAAGAATACTGCCTACTTGGTTGCTCTCGTATTTGGCTCAACTTTCTTTCCTATTCAACCCAGGACCACTTGCCTAGAGTTGACACTGTAAATTGGAGCACCCCACATGCAACGTCAATGGTTACAACATCCCACAGACATATCATCTTAGTTACTTTTCTTTTGCTCTGACCAAGCACCATGACCAACATGACTTATGAAAGACAGCATTTACCCGGGCTTATGGTTTCAGAGGGTTAAGTCCATGGTTGTGGAGCAGAGGCATGTCAGCGGGAATATCTGAGAACTCACATCTCAACCCACAAACAGCAGGCAGAGCAGGACACAGAATGGATGGTGTGAGTCTTTGAGGCTTGAAATCTTCAAGCCTACCCTCAGTGACAAATCTCCAACAGGGTCATACCTACTCAACCTTTTCAAATAGCCCATCAACCAGTGGACCAAGTATTCACTTGACAAAGCCTATGGAGTAATTCTCATTCAAACCACCATACATGCCATGCCAATAGGCCAGGGTGATGGGGGTAAACCCTCAGTTGAGTTTCCCTTTTCTCAAGTGTAACAAGTTAACAAAAACTAAGCATGACAATCCTCTTCCAGAGTACCTAAATTCAGTTTGTAGTACCCATGTTGGATTCTCCCAGAAAGCTGTAGTTCCAGCTCCTCATCTGGTCTCTGCCAGTAACTGCACTCAAGTGTGTGTACACCCACAAAGAAATGTATGTGTAAGTGATTTTCTTTGGGGCTAAAGGGCTGCGGGAACTTGGCAGGACAGAAACTCCAACAAGCCTGCCACTCATGCTACACAGCAGTGTTGAAAGCAATGTGGAATATATAGATACAACTCAAGATGATTCGGAGAGAAAATATTAGCAGTCAGATTAGAGATCATTTTTGTGATTTTTTTTTAAAAAGATGTGGATGCTTTCTAGTCTCACCCAAAAAGCTGTGACAGAAGCTCACTTAAAGAGTTTACGACAACTGGTATTGGCAGAGTAGATGCTCCTATTGACTGTATCGTGTCCTGTGGTTATTAGCAATCACTCTTATGCTCATCTACAATGAAACAGAGTAAGCAGGGGAGAAAATGCAAAATGTACAGTTTGAGGAGAAAAAACTACCAGGAATGCAATCTTGGAACCAAGTCCTGCACACAAGAAGATAGGATTTTGTTTTGTTTTGTTTTGTTTTGTTTTGTTTTTTTAAAAAAAAAGCCTACTGCTGACTAGAATAGAAGAGTTGGGCCCTCAGGGTTAGACTCCACATGGCTCATCCTGCAAACTGTGAAGGAAAAAGCTCAAAACAAGAACAGTGTGATTCAAGGATGGTACCAGGACTGAGCTGCAGCAGGCAGTAGCTTTGGTTGCCAGCTTCTGGTGTCACCAAGGATACAGAATTAAAGTGGTTGTGGGCTCTTCTTCAGAGTTAAGGAAAGCCTCTAAGGTCACATGTGTATGATGGCCCAGAGAGGCCATTGCAGAAAGAGGTGATGGTGAAGCCTGGACCCCAAGATGTTGGAGATGGCAGAGGAACGAGATACTTGAAAGGTGAAGAGTAGACAGGATGAGGTGCTAGCTTGAGACAGACAGGTGTTGCAGTCAACAAAGCTAGAAGGAGCAGACCTGAAGTGTCATGTAACTCACTAAGAGGAGCTTTTCCTTCTGGATTTAGGTACATTTACATTTTGCAGTTAAGAGAGTGTCTGAAGATATTTTGATCTTGGACTTTAAACCTATGTTGAGATTGAACGACTAAGGGAATTTTTGAAGTTGAAGTGAATACATTTTGCATTGTATGGATACAAGCCTGTGGGCACCAAGGAGTATAATATGGTGGTTTGAACAAGAATGAACCACCCCATATGTGTATAAATTTGACTGTTTGAGACCCAACTAGTAGAGTGATTAGGAAGGATTAGGAGGTATGACCTTGTTAAAGGAATTGTGTCACTGGAGTGGGCTTTGGGGTTTCAAAATCCCATGTCAGGCCCAATTTCTCCCTATGCCTCCATCTTGCTGATAAGATGCAAGCTCTCAGCTACCGCTCCAGCACCATAATTGCCTGCCTGCTGCCATGCTTGACACCAAGATGATCACGGATCAACTGTCTGAAACTGTAAGCATGCCCTCAATTAAATATTTCTCACTTTAGGTGGTGTCTCTTCACAGCATGGAACAGCAGCTAAGACAGTACATAGACACATGTTTATAATCATGTTTTTAGTAATTATAGCACAGTGTGGAAATGTCCTAGAATATACACTGTAAGTCTAAGAGCAGAATGACAATAATGTCCAAAAAGTGAGGAAATTTGAAAATAAATCACAGAAATTAAATCAATTGAAAATTAGAAAGGGAGAAAAGACATTCGAAAGTAAGAGGGAGCTATATGGACTGTGAGGTGATAGCAAAAGGCTATAGATACAGAGGGATGCATATAATTGTTGAACAGTCCTCAAATTTGGTGCAAATGTTTGAAATATTTTTAAAGGATGGGTACATCCCTGACATCATAAATGGAATTAAGTCATGGCTAGACATGCATGGTCGATCTGCTCATAACTAAATGGAAGAAAAATCTTGAAAGCACACAAACCAAAGTGAAATATCACAAACAAGGAAACTGCAATTAAATTAGGAACACATTACCATAAACTGCAAAGGCCAAAACATAGTGACAAGAGAAAAATTTCCCAGAATTTAATTTAATATAAAACAAAATTATCTTTAGATAATGGCAAGAGCATTTATCTCTTATCTAACAGGTACCTTCTAGAGCAAAAGAAAACGACATCTAAAACTAAACTTGGATGAGCAAGCATGAAGACAACGTGACAGTGACTCTTTGGAGGATGATATCATTATCTTCTTAGGTTTCTAAATCCTGCAAATGGAGTCAGCTGCAGTCTGAACAACTCTGTGGCACAGGACTGAATCACCTACAGAGTGGCAAGAGACCCCTGCATTTTACATGAAGCCCCACTGTATTATTGGTCCCTAGATTGCTAAACGTAGAACAAAAGGCAAGGCCATTTTGTTCATAAATTCCCAGCTGCTATGGTAGCCTTGCCCATGACCTGCAGATGATCAAACTAGTCACGTTCTTGCATGAATGGGGAGGGGTTCAAGTGTCTCATACCTAGCTGAGATGTTAATGGCAGATCATGGCTATTGGATGAATGAAACTCAGTTCTTTTCAAGGGTGTGGCCCCTATTACATTGTCCATGTTTCAGTGACCAGTCTTATATGTATGCATAGGGTGCACTAAAGGGTTCAGTGTATTAAAAAGAAAGACACACACACACACACGGAGGGAGTAAGGGAGGGAGGGAGGGAGAGAGAGAGAGAGAGAGAGAGAGAGAGAGAGAGAGAGAGAGAGAGAAGGGTGGATATAGGTGAGGTTCTAGCAGAATTTGAAGGGGCTAAATATGACCCAAATACTTTGAATATAACTGAAATTATCAAAGAATATTTTAAAGTAGAGACTATATTCCAACCCTTAGAGCAATGACTTAAAAATACAGTGTGGTTATATATAAGAACAAATAAATAGTAGACAATGCAATAATGTGAATATGGACAATTTCTATACTAAACTCATGTTTAATTGATTGTTTATGTTTTGAGCTATAAATCTCAAAGTAAATCCAACTAGAAAAGCCCCAATTTAATACAAAATATTCATGAAAATTAGATGAAGAATAATTCTTATAAACAAAAAGATATCAGGAACCAAACTAATTAATAATTCAAATACTGAGGAAAAATTCTCAGCCTAAAATTTAATATTAATTTAAATGGTTATTAGAGAAAATAAAAATGAAGATATTTCAGACAGAGTCTAAAGTAATATACTTTTTTGACACTGGAATATTAAGCATCAACTTACTAAGAAAGAAGCCGAAAACCTATAAATGTATAATAATATTCAAACAAACATTGGCCACACAAAGAATAATTGTTTTAGGAAGATTAAAAGGGAATAAAGAAGCACAGTAATAGACAGTGTTATGGATGGAATGCAGTGCAGAGTAGCTACGCTTCAATGTCTGTATTGTTTTGTTTTACTGAAACTGAGACTACATCTACAATTTTAATAAGTGTAGGATGAAATTTAGGTATAATGATCACTAAGGGAACTGCAAAATATTAAACAACACAATTATTGTGGAAATATTAATGTTCATTAAAATATTAATACTTTGAGGGATGCACAATAAAGGTTTAACATTTAATGATATTTCACTAGCCACAGAGGGGAGAGGATAACAGTTTCAGACTGACTCAAGCAGCAACATGATCATTGAGAACTGGGCTGAAAAAGATAAAGAACTCGGGGGAACATGCTCTGTGTATGAAACTATCAAAAAGTCACAGTGAACTATGGATAAATCTACATCAATACACATTCAAAGGATTCTCTAAAATGCAAAAAGCAAGTGGTAAATTGTGAGTAAAATTAAAATTGAGTAATAAATTCAGAACCTGAGATTTTTATGTCAGAATTTTTTAAATCCAGTCTTGGAGTATGTTCTTACATCTACCCCCATTTTTATGTCTTAATAGAAGGATATCCAGAGGTTTTTTTTTTTTTAATTTATTTTGAAGCGTAGTAGATAAATATAATTGTCCTATTAGCAAGTCAACTGTAACTCTAGAACAGTGAAAACATTGTGTTTAATACTCTGCCACTAAGAACATAGATTTAAACTACATATGATACTATTAGTTACATTATCATATTAAAAAAAAAACCTAGGGAACAGTCAGGCTATGGTTGTGCACACCTTTATTCCCAACACTTGGAAGGCAAAGGCAAGCACATTGCTATGAGTTTGAGACTAGACTGGTCTACAAGAGCTAATTCCAGGACAGGGCCCAAAGCTACAAAGAAACCCTGTCTCAAAAAAAAAAAAAAAAAAAAAAAGAAGTAAAATAAAGCCAAAAACCAATAACAAAATAACAACAACAAACTAGATAATAGCTTGGAAAAAAAACATATTATGAGTATTTCTGGTATCTGATAGAATCTAAACCCATATTTCACTTTAATAGGAATACAAATGTTATGATGTCTTATGCAAATGGGAAGTGATTCAAATTCCAAGACAAAATTAAATGCAGTCCTTTCTTCAGATGAAAGACAGAGTCTATCATAGTCCAAAGGTTCAATCATATACTATAAACACAGAGTCATTAGTAAGGTCGCTTCTCCCTTGATGCATTAGATCTTAACTAGGTGTCCAGGTGAGTGGACTTGATCTCTGATGATATGGTCCATATGTCTTCTTGCTGTTTAATGGGAGGTTTGCTATCTTCCACTGTTTGCTTGTCCTCTGCCACTGGCCTTGATGGCCCAGGACTTGAGGAACTGAAGAGGCAAACCTAAGACTTCTGTGAATCCACTGGCAATGACAGATGCATACCTCTCCAGCTTTCCTCTGGAGAAGCAAAAACCTGGCAAGTTAACATATCAGCTTGCTTATTTCCTTCTGTAATAAAACTAGGGAGGTTAGAATGTACATGAATTGGAGTTTATTGCTGGAAATAATCCTACAACATAAACAGATTTTGAAATGATATTTAAGTGTTTATCAATTAACTGTAATAAATGAATCAAAACATCCAGTTCCACCCATTGTAATGACGAAAAAGAAGTACTAGTAGGCTGATCAATATCTGGACCATGAATCCCCCCTATGTCTTTTGGTGAACCATCAATAAAATGAATATCTGTCTATGAAATGGAAATGTTAGGTAATTTTTGTAATCACAAATTTAGTATGTATGAGAAAATCCTATTACTTGCCAGCTGGATAATGATTTCCTATCCTTCCATGATAATCTGCAAATGTAATTTGAAAATCTATAGAGTTCTATAAAACTCTTAAAAATTGATTGTTAGTTAAGGTTAATATAATACAGCTAGGATCAAAACCATATAATTGTTGACATGATATTAAATCCTTCCTTGGTATACTAATTGAGAAAGGTAAGCATATAGTATGTCATGGCCCTTGTGTTGTAAACAAGCCCATCCCAAAGGTCTAGCCTCTTGTGCTATAATATGTGTGGGAGACAATTTAGTGGGGGAAATAAGTAAGATTAAGGCAGTGAAGGATCTACTCAATATACAAATGCCTCCTTTAGTCTGGATTCAAGGAGCTGCAGTTCTTTTTATGCCTCTCAAGATCATATGAGAGGACTTTCCAATGCCATCTCGCCTAGCATTTTAAGTAGATTGGTTAGTTCAAAATTAAACATGTTGATTTTGCTAAATTGCACTGAAAACACCAAACACAACTCATATATTCTGGGAGAAATTGGGAAACAAATTCCTTTTCTCTGTCATGACCTAGTTTGCCTAGGTTGTAAAGTTAGTTGTTTCATAGTCTCTACTAAGTTTTCATCAAAAAAATGGAGAGAATTCAAAATTATATTGATTATCAAATCCTTCACTACTTACTTCAGGGGCATTTTTAGGCAATAGAAAAGATAAAGGAGGCTCTAGTAAGGGATGGTGTGGGATTCCCCTCTGTATGCTGTGAATATATTTTATTACCATTGGTTAATAAAAAAGCTGCTTTGGGTCTATGGTAGTGCAGAATAGAGCAGAGCAGTAATTTCAAGCAGAGATCGAGAAGAAAAGGAGGCAGTCAGGGAGATGCCACATAACTGTCAAAGGAGACAGACACTCTGGAACCTTACTGGTAAACTACAAGCTTTGTGGTAAAATACAAAATAATAGGTATTTGTTAATTTCAGATGTAAGATTAGTCAATAAAAAGCCTGAGCTAATAGGCTGAGCAATGTTGTAATTAAAATAATTTTTGTGTGATTATTTCAGGTAGGGAAAAGATCAAGCAGTCTCTGTGTACAAATTGGTAAATTGGTATGCCAGTGTGGGCTGACTACATCCACATAAAATGTGAGAGAGCTTAAAAAGGAATTCTACACACACACACACACACACTCTCTTTTTGGATGGGCTTAGTTGGCTGGCAGTGTTCAGGGGTGCCACGGCTCCTTTAAGAGAGGACTCTGCATTGACAGAAAAGACTGAGCTTCTTCTTTAGGGGAGGACTTCCTGGTTCATGCTACTTGCATGAATAAATAGCTCTTGCTCTTTCAGGAGGCTAAACACTTAAATGGAGTATGTAAGCAGCGTGTTACAAATTGCTTAATGACAACTTAGAACCTCTGCAACCCTGGGGCTGGGGCAGTGTGCATGGCTCACAGAGGCAGTGAGCATACCTCCACCATGTTGGACTAGGTGGAGCCAACATGCAGGGCCATAGAATTGGTCCTTGCTATGCCTGCTTAGCATTTAATATAAAGACAGATTCAGATGAAAGAGACCTCTAAATAGATCACAGTGTTAGATAAATGTATGTAGTCTTGGGAGAGAGAAGAAGTAGTCAGAAAAAGAAGTAAATGGGTTTCTTTTTTTTTAAAAAAAAAGAAGTAAAGTCTTTAAATAAACAGAGCACAGTCATAGATTAAAGGAGTAAAGAAAAATAAGCCACCTAAAGATGAATAATACGCAGAGAGCCTAGATTATCTATATTATTGTGTTTTCTGTAAAGTTTTTGACTGTGAATGAGCTAAGTACAGAAAGATATTTTATTGTATGGGCTGCTAAGCTAAACCTACATATACTTTAAAGGTATCTGGACTTCAAAATAAGGGCCTAAGGATATGTTGCTTTGGAAAAGAGGTTCTTTTTATTTAGACAGAAAATGGGAGGTGATGTGTGTTTACTCTGTATGCTGTGAATATTTTTTAGTACTATTGGTTAATAAAGAAGCTGCTTTTGGGCCTATGGCAGTGCAGAAAAAACAAAGCAGTAAATTCCAAGCAGAGATAGTGGAGAAAAAAAGGCAGTCACTGAGGTGCCATGTAGCTACCAAAGGAGACAGATGTTTCAGAACTTCACTGGTAAGTGACCAGCTTTGTGGTAAAATTAAAAAAAAAAATAAGTAATGTTTTTTTTTTTTTTTTTTTTT
>NW_026068036.1:2765098-2791016 GCF_014885135.2 Alexandromys fortis
AAGAAGAAGAAGAAGAAGAAGAAGAAGAAGAAGAAGAGGAGGAGGAGGAGGAGGAGGAGGAGGAGGAGGAGGAGGAGGAGGAGGAGGAGGAGGAGGAGGAGGATGCCAGGGGCCCGACACCCAGTCACACAGACAATTATGTAACAAGAAGGAAAAAGAGTTGTATAGAATAGAGCGATGTAAAAGCCCAGAGACAAAATGTAGGCCCCACTCTCATCTCACAGATGATTTCAGGTCCCAAATATGTGGCACCACTTGCTTACTGTTCTAACTTGCTTACTGTTGTGAATTTGGGAAATAAAGCCTAAATATAAAGTCAATGAGAGTCTCACACAATAGTTAACTTTATTCAGAGCATCAGGCAATTTATACTCTGGAAATTAAGAAACAACACAAGAGCAAGGTGTTCTATCACAGGTATAAACCACTTATGGCGATAATGTGTTTTTCTGTAGAGGCATATGAATAACAATAGCTGAAGTAAGCTCCCGCCTATCTGCTGGGCCTGCAAGGAGCTTGAGAGCATATTCCAAGAAGAATTCTGTGTTTTATAGAAACTGGTCACAAGACTCCTGTCTTGTTATCTTGTAGTTTTCTTACAAGCATTCAGAGTTCCCCTCACATGACTCCATTTCTGGACTGTATCCCAACAATAATAAATTCTACTATTAAATAATAAATCAGTGATAAGGATTGTAAACTACTTGTGGCTAAAGGATAATGCCAGCAGTTATATGGACCTGTGCATAACTACTAATAAAAGTTTACAGGCTAAGATTCTATAAACACAATATTTATATTGAAAAATAATAGAAGATTGAACATTAATGGTCCTAACATTCATTTCAATATATTAGAGAAATTGATGAGGTGATACAATAAAACATAAAAGAAAGATAAGATAAAATATAAAATTATGAAAAATATGATTGCCCCAATCTAAATCTGGCATTTTGTTATTGATTTTAATGGCATATGGATGACTAAAGAGTTGTACAAACAGAGAGAAAATTCAGAAAAGCAAATGTGCTCTATAGGCAAAAATTTTAAAGATAAAGGGCAATTGTCTATATTATGTCAACCAATTTTGAACAAAATGAACAATAATGTAGGAAAATATAACTTATAAATAAGTTTAATAATAATAATTAAAATTAATAGTAATCCAGAATAAATAGTCAAGCATTAACTTTTAAATCAGTAATCAAATTATGCTTACAATTAAATGTAGCTACCAGAAGATAAAACAGAGTCTCTTTCACAGTGTAACCATATTAAATAAATCACTCTGGACTCCCTGGGATAGCTGAACTAATAGAGGCCACCAAGTGCGACATCCTGAGCTTGTTCCCTGAACCTATATGGAGGAAACAGAGAATTTAAAATACTTCTACAAGCATTACATGATACTCATAAGTTCTCTCCCCCCCCTCAAACAAATAAAGATTAAAAAATTAAATGCCATTATGGGAGGAGCTTCTGCTCTGTTCTAAGAGCCACACTTCAAGGAAAGGTTTAAATGATGAAAAAGCAGAAAATGGAAGAGAGAGAACAGATAGAAAGATGCCTGGGAATGACTCATTCCTACCAAAAGTCCTAACTATGATGAGCAATTGAATACAATCGCTAAATGACACAAAAGAACATGCCAAATTCGATGGAGAAAAGCCAATGAGGACTCAACCATACACAAAGAAGTACAGGCAACTGATTATAGCTGGACACAGGAGATGTGATCTTCTCAAGGAAGGGCCCATCAATCAGTCAATTAGTGCCAAAAGTCCGCCCTGAGAACACACATACAGGTAGTATTACACAGACTGACTAGTTCATATTTAGGAATATATCTGTATGCACATATGTGCATGCAGCAACAATTAAGTTTAAGTTTACAAAAAGATGTCATGAATTTAAAACAGAGCAGGGAGGGGCATATGAGACAGCTTGAAGGGAGAAAAAGAGGGGGAAACTAAATCTCAAATATATTTTTAATAAAAAAGTTAAGAAAAATGTTTAAATGACTTGATTGTGGGACTAAGAAAAAGCACTAGCAATTTGTACAACATGGACAAGAGTCTGAAGATCATCACCTCAGCAAAGTTCCCAGAAGATAATGTTCATCCCTAAGAAAAGCTGTGGAGAAGAAAACACGTTTGCCCTGATTGACAAGTGGACTTGAAATAATGGTACAAGAATTAGAAAGATACATTTGAGTGTGTAAAAATTGCAATCCAAATGAGAAACTTCTTTTTACTAGCACATGACTTTTTATTATGTGTGTGTGCATTTTGTGTGTGTGTGCACTGTGTGTGTGTGTGTGTGTGTGTGTGTGTGTGCATGTTAATGGTGGTCAGATGCCTGACATTAGCTCCTCAGGAGTCAGCGTTAACAGGGGTTTTGAGCCACCTGTGTGAGAGCTGGCATCCAAACTGATACTGTGATAGAACAGGGAATACTCAATCACTGAACAATCTCTCCAATCCTGCATATGACCTTTAAGGAGCCTAAAATAATTATGAAAAAAGAATTAAAATTATCAGAGCATACTTAAAATGTACTAATGTTTTTGTTGGAGTCAGAAAGTGAATCCTTAAATGGAGGGCTAAAATTTATAGAAGCATTAGACACAGGAAAACTGTCTCTTGAGCAACACGCAGTAAGATCTATTCTGAATAATACTGACAACTCATTTCTATATAATCTGATGAGTAACTGAAATAGTTGAAAAATCACAGAATATTAAAGAAAATGGAAGAAAAGTCATTCTTGATAGAAGTGGTACCATAGATAATAAAATCATTGAAGTTAACGTAAAAAAAAAATACATCGAAAGAACAAAGCAAGCCTCACTCCGAAGTTTCCAAATAAATTCTCCGAAAGATTAAGGGTAACGAACTGAATGTGAGGATCTGTGCGAAGCAGGTGGTGTAAACATTGTCTAAGGTGTGTGAGAGAGGGGGCAGCCAGAGGTCTGGTACAGGGAGTGGCGAGTGGGCGTGTCCTAACCTGAGGACTGGATCAGGGGAAACGTGATACTAAAGCTAAAGCCTTGCTTAGGAGACTTCTAAGACACACTCAAATGAAGATGATGGAAAAATGCAAGAACGAAATTTAAGAAGCGACAGGACTTGTGGACATACATATTTAAAAATGCCAGCACAGACGGTCACGGGAGCTAAGGGGACACTAAGGGCAGACTGGGGAGTACAAGATTGAGTTGAGAGGGGTGGGAGAAGAATGGAGGTTTTAAACTCAGTAAGCTGATGATCCAGTGGGATATCAATAGGAAGACTATATTCATGAGACTCTGTGTGCCTGACTCCATGTACACACCTGCAGACATGCATGATAGGAAGTAGTGGGGTAAGAAAGAGAAAGACAGGCTATGGATTAATGAGATTTGTCTGGAGTATATTAAAATGAAATGAATTTCTCGTGCCAAAAAAAAAATTTAAAAATGCTTAATTTTTTTACAAAACATTCTTGTAGTCCTAAAAAGCAATTGAATTTTAGGAAGTTTTCATTTTCCTCAACCTGCCCATGACATTTGGAACAACACCCCTTAAACCAACATAACAGCTCATTGCCTTTTTCAGACACACACTCTGATTGCATAAATTTCTGTATCCATATTTGGCGTGAAGAAATCTGTGCGTCTGGTGTGAGACAAGCACAACTTAAATCCTATTAAGATTTGAAAGTTGGAGTGTGCTGAGGAGAGCAGAGGAGGAAAGGGAAGTGGGGCTCCTTGCCTAACCACCTAACTGCTGCCACTGTGTCTGGAGGGGGAAGAAAGACATGCTGGGCTGTGGAATAGCAAGCTCTTTCCTTGGTCCAAACACTTTGCAGATCAAGGTCTCACACAGCAAAGTGAAACCAAGACCGGCAATTGCCAGGAGCAGATTGGTTCCTGTTCTGGGTGAAGTCCCCTACCCGGAAATAACAATAGCTAAGCTGGTTCCTCAGTGAGAAAGAGGCTTTTTGTCATAAGTTTTCACTGAAAATATGTCATCTAAACACTGATTAATAAATTGAAAGAAATTATTTTCACAAGTTCTAACACTGAAGCCACATTTATCATCTTCCCTTTTCTATACGTATATAATGCAATCAAATACTTCATGTTATGGCCTGTGGGAAACACTTTCCTATATTTCTAAGATTTTTTTCTTTTTTTCTTTTTTCCTTCATTCTTTCTATCTTTCTTACTTTTTCCCTGCCTTCCTTCTTTTCTTTATTTCCTTCTTTCCTTCCTTCCTCCCTTCCTTTTTTCTTTCTTTTGAAATAATCACGTTAAATATCTGAATCCTCCACACCTTATTTGTCAAGATACTCTTTTTAAATGTAGATCTTTGGTGAAATTTTAAATGCAATATGCAACATTCTCTAATAAGACTTGTAAGCACAGATGTAAAATGTGGGCATACAGTATACTGTGGAATAAATGCTGATGTTAACTGCTAAGTCTTACAATACTCGACAATGCCTTCCAATTCTGGCATTGGAGATCTCTGGTCTAGTTTGGGGGTGGGGAGGCCCCCTCTGCAGCTACATGATTTTCTTAAGTTCCTATTCTCAGCATCCAAATGTGCATAGAAAGAGCCCAGACTGAGTAGAGCTAGAAGTACTGTCAGCCGTGAGGAAAACAAGGGCACTTTCTTTCCAAAAAATCCTTCACGCCCTGAACTTACTGTCCCCTTCCAGCCGTCTTCCTTTCTCTCTCTGTGCACAAAGTGCACACCATGACTGTGTTTGCCAGCTTGGTTTCTGCATGGTAATCCCCTGAGTTAAGATTTATCACCCTCTTGCCTACTTCCTATGAGTGACATGTGCCCTGAGGGTGATGGCCACAGGACTGGGGAATGAAGGCAATACGGGAGGCAAGCGACTTCCTTGATAATTTGTTTATATTATTGAATTGATAAAAATGTCTACGGAAACAGACAATGATTTTATTTTTTAATTTTACAAGTTCACTTCAGTTGTCTTCTAAAGTACATCGGATAGGCATTTCATAAATAATTTCTTTGCATGATTCTTCCATAAACCTACGTAATATTTCTATGCCATCCAGGTTAGCCATGAGTCAATGACCTCTGAAATGCTATGTGACCTTTCAAAGTCAGGAAGTCTCTCTGTCCTTTGTCTGTCTGCGAATACAGTTATTAAGAGAAGTCATTTAATAGAAGCAGTCTGAGGGTCAAATGAAAATGCAGACAACTCAGTGCAATATTCGGTACAGAGAAGAAATGTAAGAAATATCACCTACCATGGGTTGATATTTGTCTCAACTAATAAAGTAATTACATTGGTTTCATGCCTAAATATAGAAAATATACTCAAATATTGTAGAAAACAGAAGTAAAACACTATAAAATTAGATAATATTTAAGACATATTAAAACTTATGTATAAAGCCTCTGTGATAGGTATTACGAACTCCACTTCTGAATACGTGCACACACTATCCGTAGTGAGAACTTGGAACGCAATTTTCTCTTTCCCCATCTGGTCCCAGTCAACCCCTCGGAACTGAGAAACAATGGAGCTATTCACATCAGTCCCTCAGTGTGAACTGTGGGTGTGGCACATCAGCTGTGGAGTGATTTCATGTGTTAGAGGTTGAGAAGCCAAGAGAAAATTCAGTACTGCGATGAGTGGAGGCTAAAGGTGGCTCCCACGCGGGATGACAAGGGTGTTAAAGAGCATTTCCTTGGGGATGTGTTTACTGTGGATCCCAGTTGACATCAAGGAAGACACCTTTAACATCTGATTTCCCTGACTGTGTGTTCATAGCATAAAACATAGGAAATGATTCTGCCAGGATAAATCAGAAATCGGATGATTTTAGTCATTTTGCTTCTCTGAACTCAAATTTCCTTCTTGTTTCATTGATGGCCAAAGGCAGTAAGGCCAGACAGCCTGTCCGATTATTTGGTTTAAGAATCAAACTAAACTCCTAAGTCCAGTTATCATTTTCTCTGACAGATTTTTGAAACAGACCACCAGAGCTACACTACAAACTGTCAAGAAAAAGTTGTGTTTCAATTCTGCAGCCTCCCTAAGGCCTGGTTACCATTTGTATTCTTAACTTTCTTATTGAATTTTCACTCAAGTGCTCTGGGATTCTGAAAATTGTCAAGCTGCTCCATTAGCAAGAAAAGTATGCTTCTAAAAATGGCAGGATCGCATGGGCCAACCAGAGTGATGTCTGTTTAGAAATTGGTAAATTCTTAACTGAGTGTATGTTAAATCTCTATGTTATCAGACCTTGGCCTGCGATAATCAATTTTTGTAGAGTTTCTAGTACAATAACAGATAAAAGAAGATGGTGATCTTATTTTCTCTCACATTCAAATATTTTGTTTAGAATAGATTTGGTATAGGGAAAAATGGCCTCTCAGTTTATGGTAATAGGAAGTAGCTTTCTAATTGAAGAGCATTTTTTAGAACAAAATGTTTTTCCCTAAACAAGTGAATGACACACTAGTAATTTTGTTTTGCATATTTATGACATATGTCCCATATTACAGTTTCTCACCATTGTTTCAAAAATTCACATTGTAAAGAGTAAACCACTATTACTGACCTATTAAGTTCAGCTACATTCCAAACTACAGAAAATCTACAAAGAAATTAGAGAAAGTTTTGATGAATATGCTTACACATTTGCTTAAAAAAAATAAGAATTTAACCTCTTGGAAGTACATTTTCTAGAATATACAACCTAGTCTCGGTTTGCAGATATGCAGAACCTGTGGCAGAGAAAGTTAAGTTGTTATAATTATATCCACAACAGTGCAGGCACAGCCATCTTGACCCTTGGTTTTATATGTTTGATGTTAGCTCATACTTCTAGCATAAAATCACTTGTTAGCCTGATTTTGACACCTCAGTATGATGTGTGTAACAGTGATAATAACAGAGTTCAGGTAACACTCACCAATTGCCTCCTTCCAAAGATCATGCTCGGTTTCATCTTGTAAAAGCCAGAGAGACAAGTTGAAACGAATTTCCTGTCTTAAGCTTTGCTGTCTCTGAGATTAAAAGGTTATTGTAGAAAAAACAATCAGTGTTCAAGTAGGATTTACTTCCAAGTAAATCTAATGAAAAAGGTGAAAATGAAAAGTATGATAAGAACAAAAAAGTTAAAACCATAAAGCTGACTGAGGGGGGATTAGAAGAGTAGAGAAGAGAGGGGCTAGGAGAGAGAGCCCTTTATAATAAGCTTTGCTTGAAAATGCGATGATGATGCCTAATACCTTCCATGCTAATTTTTAAAATAAAAATTAAATCAGAAGAAAAGAATGGGAAGTTGAATTTCGGTAACTGTAACTTTCTTAAGAATTCACTGGAGCACTGGACTGAGATCCCAAGGTCCCAATGAGGAGCAGATGGAGGGAGAACACGAGCAAGGATGTCAGGACCACGGGGGGTGCACCCACCCACTGAGACAGTGGGGCTGATCTATTGGGAGCTCACCAAGGCCAGCTGGACTGTGACTGAAAAAGCATGGGATAAAACCGGACTCTCTGATCATGGCGAACAATGAGGACTGATGAGAAGCCAAGGTCAATGGCAAGGGGTTTTGATCCTACTTCATGTTCCGACTTGGTGTGAGCCTAGCCAGTTTGAATGTTCACCTTCCTAGACATGGACGGAGAGGGGAGGTCCTTGGACTTTCCACAGGGCAGGGAACCATGACTGCTCTTTGGATTGGAGAGGGAGGGGGAGAGGAGTGGGGGGAGGGGGAGAAGAGTGGGGGGAAGGGGGAGGGAAATGGGAGGCTGGGAGGAGGCGGAAACTTTTTTTTTTCCCATTCTCAATAAAATAAAAAAAAAAATTAAAAAAAAAAAAGAATTCATCACTACCTCTGTCTAATGCACATGTACACGGCACCACTTTCAGATTCTGGTACTTCTACATATTGGCATGTGCAAAGATATATACATGTAAAACGTCCAGAGAGTTGGAGATGGGAACAGTTTGGTGAGTTTTCTTTGTTCTACCTGCACGTTGTTTCTCCATAACATTCTGTTCTGTTCTAACTACAGAGTTAGTTTACCTCTTTGAATGCGAGATGAGCTCTAAGCCCGCATATCCCTCCTTTGCTTTACGTGTGCAGACCTCTCAAATCTTACAGCTTTATGCTGTGGTCACAGGCAATAAAGTGCAGGCATGGGCAGAAAGCAATGGTCTGGGGGATTGTTTGGTGACCATATTAATATTGCTTGTCAGCTTTACTCTGTTGTATGATTGATATATTCTATAGCTTGTTTGTAGTCAATGATAATATGACTTCTACTTAAAGTGTGTCCATCCAAAGAGGTACATTGGAATATATAGCACTGTGAAATATACACTAAATAAGGCAGTTTGCATTCATACCTCTTGTGAAGGGGGATTTTTAGTGTTTAATTGGGGGAAAACTCTGATGTAGATATTTAACAATTTATCATGAGTTAGGTAAAATGGTAGCGCCTTTAAGCAAGTCTCCAGAAGTTCTTTGACTAGCTTTAACCAGATCTTTCAGAAGACAGATGGAAGAGACAGCTCAAGGGAAGAATACTTGCTTGGCTTCATTTCAGAGTCTGTTCAACAGACAAGTTTGAAAAATTCAACCTCTAGACCAACTGTTCCTGTTTGAAACACCTAAGTAGATGTGAGAAGTACTTTAAATACTTTCATGTAGATAATTGAATGTAACATGAAATAAATTTTTTATATCTTTTAAAAGAATTTTTGTATTTATTCATCTTTTTAAAATAATTAGTTTGTATAAGTCTGTTTGCCCTTTTTGTGCCTGGTACCCATGGAAGCCAGAAGAGGGCATGAAGTCCCTCAGGAACTGGAGTTACAGGCAGTTGTGAGACTCCACTTAGTGGGTAATGGTTATTGAACCCATATCATCTGGAAAAGCAACAAGTACTCTTAATGACTGACCTCTCTCTCCGGCCCCATAGTTATTCACCTTGCCAGTGATAGTTCTCATTAAGGAGTTTTTACTCAAGTATATCATGTACTTCAGCCATATTAGGTCTCTGCCTCCTTTCCTTCATTTCCTCTTTTCCCCTCCTGCTCTGCCCCTTTCTTCTCCTATAGTTTTGCTTCTACTTACCTGTCACAGATACAGAAATGGCTTTATGTATATATAAAATCTAAGATGTATATGAGATAAACATCCAATATAAGTGTTTCTAAATTTGGTTTATTTGATACAATAATGTCCAATTCTATCCACTTACCTGCAAGTGGCATGTTTTCCCTTGTACACGATCTAGGTTTATTCCATAACATGACTAATAGCATTACAATAAGCATGGATGGGCAAGGAATTCTACATTAGGATGTTCATCTAGAATTTTTTAACCAAAAGCTATATTACTGGAAGTAGTCATGCTGGATTATATGATAATTTAATTTTAGGTTTTTAAGACACCTCCACACTTGATTTCGTTGGGGTCCCACAATGATGAATCCACTTGGATTGTGGTAATGCCATTTGTTGAAATAGGAGCGGCAGGGCTGCGTCCCTGGCACCCGGCCACCCACATGGCTAG
The DNA here is from genome assembly GCF_014885135.2 of Alexandromys fortis. Lineage (NCBI taxonomy): Eukaryota > Metazoa > Chordata > Mammalia > Rodentia > Cricetidae > Alexandromys > Alexandromys fortis. The sequence continues at coordinate 2,774,659 of NW_026068036.1, forward strand.
CTTATGCCCGAAATAATTACACGGAAACTGTATTCTTTTAAACACTGCCTGGCCTGGCTAGTTCCAGCTTCTTATCGGATAGCTCTTACATATTGTTCTAACCCATTCCTAATATTCTGTGTAGCCCACAAGGTGGCTTACCAGGGAGGATCTTAACCTGCGTCTGTCTGGAGTGGGAGAACCATGGTGACTCCTTGATTCAGCTTCTTTTTCCCAGCATTCTCTTTGGTTTACTCCACCTACCGAATTTTCTGTCCTATGAGGGCCAAGGCAGTTTCTTTATTATTAACCAATGAAAGCAATACATAAGATACAAGACCCACCTCCATCAGCCATTAAGCTGATAAACACCACCCAAGATCATCTTTGGATTACTGATGCTCAAGACAACTTCAAAACAGTTTAAGTTAAGGTTGGTCCTGACTCCTCCAGTCAGGACTTCAGATATGCATTGCACCCTCCCATCACCCCAAGACTAGTTGTCTCAGAACTTGATCTTTATGTCAGTTTTTTCAACGTCCCCAAAAGATGCCACTTCCCTTTGACAGCAGAAAATAACTTTAAGAATGCAATGCCCACAATTCCCAAGAGGTAGGGGAGGGTGGTTCTTGGCCATTCAAAGGATATTTGTCATCAGTTAGGGTGGGTTGGTCACAAATTTTATTGCTCATGGTCAGGAAGGAAATTAAGCAAAGGGAATTAGAATCAGGGTCTTAATTCTAAAAAAAAAATGTGGGATATAGGAACAATAGAATAAAATGTTAGGTTATTGAATCTACTTTTAGACTAAAATGCAACTACTAATATCAAATATTCTGCATTGGTATGTATTTCAGTATATTGATACAAATTTAAGGTTATTTTTGTTACAACATAGTGTAAGGTGCTGTACCTATGCAACTCATTCTCAATTGTAGTGTAAAATTCTAGTTCTTGAAAGCTACTATTAAAAACTATTTAGAATATTTAAGATAACAATTAAACTTGAAGTCATGTTAGATATAATTTCAAGGTCAAACAGATATATTTTAAATAGATGGTCTTCAGATAGCTAAAGAGTATGGCATTAATTTGAAAGAGAGAATGAAGGATTACATGGGAGGATTTGAAAAGAAGACGGTAAAAGAGAAAATGAAGTAATAATATTATCAAAAAATAAGTAATAAAAATATCAGCCTTATTAACTAGGTGTCAAGATAACAACAGTGGGGCTGGAGAAAAATGAAAATAAAATGAAGTGTGTGTATGTGTGTGTGTGTCTATAAATACTTAAATATATATGTATATATATATATATATGTATGTATGTATAGTATGTGATCAGCCTGATGTAGCGACATTATACAAACTAGGAAAGTTCAAAGCATACTGTGTAAAATTCTGGAAAAAAAATCACAAGTGTCCACTCTCCACTATTTCTCAAAAGAGTGTTTGAAATATGAACTAGAGGAGCAGGGCAAAAGAATGAAACAGAAGTAAAATAAGAAAGAAAAAAATCAAATCATCTATTTGTCAACAATATGGTCTTATATTAAGAGATACTAAAGATGTTACAAGAAAACTGTTAGGATTGATAAACACTTTCAGCGAAGTAAGAAGACACAAAACCAACCAACATATACAAGCCAGCATTTTTCTCACAAACCAATGATGAACATGCTAAGAAAACAAATGGAGCCATTTCTTTCACAATAGCTTTAAAAATGCCTAGGAATAAACCCAGCCAAGGAAGTGAAAGTCCATCACAGGGAAAACTTTAAAACTGAAGAAAAAGATTGAAAAAGACAGATTCACTGACACAGGGATCAACAAACTTAATATCACAAAATTGGTATCCGACCAAAAGTAATCCATAGGCTCGATGTATCATTCAACAAAATTGCAGTGACATTCACCACAGAAGTAAAAACTATCATAAAATTCATACAGAAGCAATAAGACCGCATAAAACTAAAGAAATCCCTAGAAAAAACTAAATTTCTTTTTTAAAATGCTGGAAGTATCGCAACCTTCCAAGCCATAATACTGAGCTTTATATACTGGTATGGAAACTTACCAATGGAATAGATGGAGGGCACACAGAAATAAATTCACACAACTACAGATAACCCCTGCTTTTGACAGTGAAGGCAAAGGCATAGTAGGGAAAGGCAGTCTCTTTGACAAAGGATGCTGGGAAGCCTTCCACTTGTGGAAAATTGAAACCACATTCCCATCTCCCATTCTCTCCAAAAATTGGTATCAAAGGAGAAAGACCTTGTTGTTAGATGTGGTGTCTGAAACAGCAGAAACAGTAAGATGTGGACATAGGCAAGGACCTTCTAAAGAGATTACCTGTAACATGGAAGCTAGTAAGAAGAACTAACAAGTGCAGTTGTGTAAAATATAAAGCCACCTGCATGGCAAAGAACCCTATGAACTGAATGAAGGATGCATATAACCTCAAAGATAAACTTCTAGTTGTCTATAAAACAAAGAGTAACATCTAGAATATATAAAGAATTAAAACATAGAGGAAAAATAAGCAATCAATAAATAGACTGAATTTACCATTCTCAAAAGATTAAAGATAGTCTATAAATGAATGAAAAACCATTATTTTTCTTTTTTATTTATTTATTAAAGATTTCTGTCTCTTCCCCGCCACTGCCTCCCATTTCCCTCCCTCTCCCCAAATCAAGTCCCCCTCCCTCATCAGACCAAAGAGCAATCAGGGTTCCCTGCCCTGTGGGAAGTCCAAGGACCACCCACCTCCATCCAGGTCTAGTAAGGTGGGCATCCAAACAGCCTAGGCTCCCACAAAGCCAGTATGTGCAGTAGGATCAAAAACCCATTGCCATTGTTCTTGAGTTCTCAGTAGTCCTCATTGTCTGCTATGTTCAGCGAGTCTGGTAACCTTCATCAGGCGATGAAAGGAGACAGAGACAGAGACCCACATCGGAGCACCGGACAGAAATCTCAAGGTCTAAATCAGGAGCAGAAGGTGAGAGAGCACAAGCAAGGAACTCAGGACCGCGAGGGGTGCACCCACACACTGAGACAATGGGGATGTTCTATGGAGAACTCACCAAGGCCAGCTGGCCTGGGTCTGAAGAAGCCTGGGGAAAAAAAAACATTATTTTTCAAACCCTTGATTAAATACAGCACAGCATGTACATCACACATGAAAGGCACAGCACAAGGCTTATTTGTTTCTCCATATCCGAGTCTTCATAGGACTAAAGCAATTCATTCTTTTGTCTCCATCTTGGCTGAATTAAATGTGTTGAAGGAGCTGCGGGCTGCATTCCTGCCACCCATCTCCCGGCCACCTGGCTAGCTTATGCCCCAAAATAACAACACACAAACTGTATTCTTTTAAGCACTGCTTGGCCTATTTCTATTAATGTGTGTAGCACCCCAAGGTGTGCTTACCGGGAAGATTCTAGCCTACATCGCATCTGCCCCAGAGAGGAGAGCTATGGAGTCTGTCTGAGGCATCTTACCTCACTTCCTCTTCCTCCCAGCATTCTGTTCTGTTTACTCCACCCACCTGTGTCCTAACCTATGAGACTAAGCAGTTTCTTTATTAATTAACCAATGACCTTCCTCCATCATAAATGTACTAGTTATCTTTGCAAAGCTGATCAGATCAGGGACAACTACATGCTCAGCAAGTTCTCCAACACTGTGCTGTGTGTGTTCCAGCCTGGATCTTTTGAGACAGAGTCTGATTGTTTAGCCTTGGTGGGCCTTGCCAATTGTCCTGTTTCAGCATCCCGAATGCTAGGACTGTGTATGTGTGACACATTTGACCCAATGTTTCTTTATAGTTATTAGAATTCATTCTTGCTTTTTCTCCTTCTTAATTTATCTTTAAATACTATTGCTGCTGTTTGAAGAGGTACACTCCTTTTCCCCACATTGATACTGCCTTTAAGCCCTAATTGTTTAGTCTCCTGATCTTTGAGAGGAATTTCACTTTTACCTGTGAAAGGCGTTAATTCTGTCAGGGTATTTAAACATACCTAACCAGAACTCTTTTCGGTAGGTTGTAGCATGACCTCAGATCGGCTCAGTGATGTGGGTGCCTGGAAACATTTTTCATTTATTTCACTTAGAAAGACCAAAGTCTTCCTAAAGTGGGCAATATAGTAAGGCTCCCAAGTGAGGCGTTCAAGACTGAAAAAGAAAAGGGAAAAATTGGAAACCATTTTAATAATCCCCTACTCGTACAACATCAGAGTCTCATGTTCTTGAGGAGAAAAGAGCTGTGGAAAGACTGTGGTTTCATCAGTTCTTCTGTTCTCAGAAGATACAAGACAAGTAAGAATTCCCGGCACTTAGGAATTGTGCTGATTAAGACGGCCATCAAGGCACACACGAGGGAACAGAAGCTACAGTGAGGGTGCCTATGTAGTGGCATGCTAGGGGATATTTTGTCACACACACACACGCACACACACAAACCTGTCATCATGTTAACAGCTTACAAATATTTTACATGAAAATTAGGGGATTGGGAGGTGGACAAATGGCCCAGCTGTTAAAAGTGGTTAGAGGATTACATTTAGAATATCCTGTGACAGAGAACCCAAAAGCATTTCCATATCATGAACTTATAGGCAAGTTTTGTATCTCATGGAATCTTGGGTGCAGTTACTGCTATTGGTATTGCTTGCAGAAATTAAGGTGTTTATCCTCTACGAATAACATGACAGCTGTTTCAAACTTTGCCAACAAACAAACAAAATCCTTTTAATAGGTACATTTAAATGGAAGTAAACATAGTAAGTTTATCCAATGGCACTAATACCTTCACTACAACTTTTGGTTGTAAACCAAAAACCAATAACGAGAAATGTGTGAGTAATTTGGATACTAGAATGCAAGTTATTTTGGAAGGTAAATACTGTGAAATTAACTGCATTCAGGGCATGGGCAACTCACAAAAGGAAGTCATCTTTATTTTCAAACACTCTCATCTTTCACTTTTAAATTTCATGTGTATGGGTGTTTTGCCTGCATGTTTATCTGTGTACAATGTGTGTGCCCGGTACTCTGGGGGTGCAGAAGAGGATATTGCATCCCTTGAAACTGGAATTAGAGATAAGTGATTCTTTGCAGGAGATGAGACCCAAACCTGGGTCCTTTGGAAAAACAGTCATTAGTTCTGTGTAGTCCTTCAGTGAACATCCATAAGATCTAACCCAGTGAACTGACATCATCCTTCACAATGGATATCAGACACTGAAATGCTTCGTGTTAATATGGCTACCATGGAATGTTCTGTGTTGTTGCTGTTTTTCCTGATTCTCATGCTTGACTTGATGCCACACTTAGTCACTTTCCATGAAGTGCTATTAGTTTATTCAGTTGCTCAGAAGGAAATAACATGCATAGTAAAATCATGGCAACCACTGATAAATTGTTCCTTCAAAAATTGTACAAGTGCTTCAACAAATATTTATAGACTGGGATGGAAATATTTTCCTAATTTGTCCTTTTCCTTTATGTCTCTGATTATCATTATTTTAGCATTACCTCTTTTCTAATTTCTTTCTCTTGTCCAACTTTCTTTTCTCTTACTTTTCTACTTCCATTTTTCTCTTCATCTCTTCTTCTAGGCCCTCTTATATAACAGTCACAGCTACTGCTTCACAACAAACTCAAACCTTTGGTTGGTTCTTGGATGTTTGGGTTCTTATGCCTCTTTGTATGCTAGAACCAATTGTGATATTTGAAGTATATTTTTCCTTCTAATTTGAGAGAAATAAAATTTTATCTCTATTTTTAGTCTGTTTTTGTCATCCCATGGAGTAACTTCCTTTTTCCTATAAATTAATTCAGAAGGCTTGAATATTTTCAAGTGACATTTTCAGGTTTCATGACCTAAGTAAGATCAACATATTGGTTATGGCCATATATACATGTATTGCTATGAGTCTATTAATTTCATGAAAAATTTAAACTTTCATTTGGTTTGTGTTTTATGAGATCTTATATCAAAGACAGGAGATATGAATAAAATTGTGAACTTTAATGAAACTGATCTAATAATCACAAAAATATCATTATATATGCCCACATAAAAATTAAAATTGGGTATGTTCCCTCACAATTGGGTGTTTCACAATGTTGATTATTGGCTGTTTACTGTTGCTTTTGTTGCTATAACTGGTAGAAGGATACAGAACAGCTTAATATTCGGTGTAACTATTTCTATAATGACATGGAGTGCACAGAAATCACTGAAGGTACACAATAACAACAGAGAGATGAAAACAGAAATAATTGTCTATTTGATTTTGCTGAAAAATTTTAAATAACTTATATACCACTGTATTGCTCCCTTTTGTCCATGTATGATCCTATTAATGGTAGCTACATTTTTAAAAAATACCACAGTCTTATAGAGACTATCATTTTTTTCCATTAGAACACTAGTTTTATTTTTTTTAATTTATTTATTAAATATTTCTGTCTCTTCCCCACCTCCGCCTCCCCTTTCCCTCCCCCTCCCCCAATCAGGTCCCCCTCTTTCGTCAGCCCAAAAAGCAATCAGGGCTCTCCGTCACGTGGGAAGTCCAAGGAAAACCCTCCTCCGTCCAGGTCTAGTAAGGTGAGCATCCACGAAACTGCCTAGGCTCCCACGAAACCAATAGGTTCAGTAGAATAAAAAACCCGTTGCCATTGTTCTTGAGGTCTCAGTAGTCCTCCTTGTCCGCTATGTTCAGCGAGACCAGTTTTAACCCAGGCTTTTTCAGACCCAGGCCAGCTGGCCTTGGTGAGTTCCCGATAGATCATCTCCATTGTCCCAGTGTGGGTGCACCCCTCGCGGTCCTGCGTTCCTTGCTCATGTTCGCTCTCCTTCTGCTCCTGATTTGGACCTTGAGATTTCAGTCCGGTGCTCCAATGTGGGTCTCTGTCTCTGTCTCCTTTCATCGCCTGATGAAGGTTAATATTCAGGAGGATGCCTATATGTTTTTCTTTGGGTTCTCCTTCTTATTTAGCTTCTCTAAGAACCCGAATTATAGGCTCAATGTCCTTTATTTATGGCTAGAAACCAAATATGAGTGAGAACATCCCATGTTCCTCTTTTTGGGTCTGGCTTACCTCACTCAGGATAGTGTTTTCTATTTCCATCCATTTGCCTGCAAACTTCAAGAAGTCCTTGTTTTTTACTGCTGAGTAGTACTCTAATATGTATATATTCCATACTTTCTTCATCCATTCTTCAATTGAGGGGCATCTAGGTTGTTTCCAGGTTCTGGCTATTACAAACAATGCTGCTATGAACATAGTAGAGCATATATTTTTGTTGCATGATAAGGCCTCTCTTGGGTATATTCCCAAGAGTGGTATTGCTGGGTCCATGGGTAGGTTGATCCCAAATTTTCTGAGAAACCGCCACACTGCTTTCCAGAGTGGTTGTACAAGTTTGCATTCCCACCAGCAATGGATAAGTGTACCCCTTTCTCCACAACCTCTCCAGCATAGGCTATCATTGGTGTTTTTGATTTTAGCCATTCTGACAGGTGTAAGATGGTATCTTAAAGTTGTCTTGATTTGCATTTCCCTGATCGCTAAGGAAGTTGAGCATGACCTTAGGTGTCTTTTGGCCATTTGAACTTCTTCTGTTGAGAGATCTCTGTTCAGCTCAGTGCCCCATTTTATAATTGGGTTGATTAGCCTTTTACAGTCTAGTTTCTTAAGTTCTTTATATATTTTGGAGATCAGACCTTTGTCAGTTGCGGGGTTGGTGAAGATCTTCTCCCAGTCAGTGGGTTGCCTTTCTGTCTTAGCGACAGTGTCCTTTGCTTTACAGAAGCTTCTCAGTCTCATGAGGTCCCATTTATTCAATGAGGCCCTTACTGTCTGTGCTGCTGATGTTATACGTAGGAAGCGGTCTCCTGTGCCCACTTGTTGTAGTGTAGTTCCCACTTTCTCTCCTATCAGGTTCAGTGTGTTCAGACTGATATTGAGGTCTTTAATCCACTTGGACTTGAGTTTTGTGCATGGTGACAGACATGGATCTATTTTCATTTTTGTACAGATTGAAATCCAGTTTTGCCAGCACAATTTGTTGAAGATGCTCTCTTTTTTCCATTGTATAGTTTTAGCTCCTTTATCGAAAATCAGGTGCTCATAGGTTTGTGGATTAAAGTCAGGGTCTTCTATACGGTTCCATTGGTCGACTTCTCTGTTTTTATGCCAATACCAAGCTGTTTTTAATACTGTAGCTCTGTAATAGAGTTTGAAGTCAGGGATGGTAATGCCTCCAGACGTTCCTTTATTGTATAAGATTGTTTTGGCTATCCTGGGTTTTTTATTTTTCCATATAAAGTTGATTATTGTCTTCTCCAGATCTGTGAAGAATTTTGATGGGATTTTGATGGGGATTGCATTGAATCTATATATTGCTTTTGGAAGAATTGCCATTTTTACTATGTTGATCCTCCCAATCCAAGAGCAAGGGAGATCCTTCCATTTTCTGGTGTCTTCTTCTATTTCGTTCTTCAAAGTCTTAAAGTTCTTGTCATATAGATCTTTCACTTCCTTGGTCAGGGTTACCCCAAGATATTTTATGCTCTTTGTGGCTATCATGAAAGGTGATGCTTCTCTGATTTCCCTCTCTGTTTCCTTATCCTTACTGTATAGGAAGGCAACTGATTTTTTCGAGTTGATCTTGTATCCTGCCACATTACTGAAGGTGTTTATCAGCTGTAGGAGTTCTTTGGTAGAGTTTTTGGGGTCGCTTATGTATACTATCATATCATCTGCAAATAACGAAAGCTTAACTTCTTCCTTTCCAATACGAATCCCTTTGATCCCCTTATGTTGTCTTATTGCTATTGCTAGAACTTCAAGCACTATATTGAAGAGGTATGGAGAGAGTGGACATCCTTGTCTTGTTCCTGATTTTAGTGGGATGGCTTTGAGTTTTTCTCCGTTTAATTTAATGTTAGCTGTCGGTTTGCTGTAAATAGCTTTTATTATATTTAGGTATGACCCTTGTATCCCTAGTCTCTCCAATACCTTTATCATAAAGGGGTGTTGGATTTTGTCGAATGCTTTTTCAGCATCTAATGAAATGATCATATGGTTTTTTTCTTTCATTTTATTTATATGGTGGATTACATTGATAGATTTGCGTATGTTGAACCAGCCCTGCATCTCTGGGATGAAGCCTACTTGATCATAATGGATAATTTTTCTAATGTGTTCTTGAATTCGGTTTGCCAGTATTTTATTAAGAATTTTTGCGTCGATATTCATGAGTGAGATAGGCCTGTAGTTCTCTTTCTTGGTTGGGTCTTTGTGTGGTTTTGGTATCAGGGTAACTGTAGCTTCATAAAAGGAATTTGGCAATGACTTTTCTGTTTCTATACTGTGAAATACATTAAGGAGAATAGGTATTAGCTCTTCTTGGAAGTTCTGGTAGAATTCTGCATTGAAACCATCTGGTCCTGGGCTTTTTTTAGAGGGCAGATTTTTGATAACTGCTTCAAGTTCTTCGCGACTAACAGGTCTATTTAGATCTTTCACCTGGTCTTGGTTTAGCTTTGGTATATGGTACTTATCTAAAAAGATGTCCATTTCTTTTGTATTTTCCAGTTTTGTGGCATACAGGCTCCTGTAGTAAGATCTAATGATTCTCTGAATTTCCTCTGTGTCTGTGGTTATGTCCCCCTTTTCATTTCTGATCTTATTTATTTGCGTGTTCTCCCTCTGTTGTTTAATTAGTTTGGATAGGGGTTTGTCTATCTTGTTGATTTTCTCCAAGAACCAACTTTTTGTTTCATTGATTCTTTGGACTGTTTTCTGTGTTTCTATTTTGTTGATTTCTGCCCTCAGTTTGATTATTTCCAGTCTTCTACTCCTTCTGGGCACATCTGCTTCTTTTTTTTCTAAAGCTTTCAGGTGTGCTGTTAAGTCCCCAATGTATGCTTTCTCCGTTTTCTTTAAGTGGGCACTTAGTGCTATGAACTTTCCTCTTAGCACTGCTTTCATCGTGTCCCATAGGTTTGAGTATGTTGTCTCTTTATTTTCATTAAATTCAAGGAAGACTTTAATTTCCTTCTTAATTTCTTCCTTCACCCAGGTGTGGTTCAGTAGTTGATTGTTCAGTTTCCATGAGTTTGTCGGCTTTCTGGGGGCAGCATTGTTGTTGCCTTCTAACTTTAATCCGTGGTGATCTGATAAGACACAGGTGGACACTGATATTCTTTTGTATCTGTGGAGGCTTCCTTTGTTTCCGAGTATATGGTCAATTTTTGAGAAGGTTCCATGAGCTGCAGAGAAGAAGGTATATTCTTTCCTATTTGGGTGGAGTGTTCTATAGATGTCTGTTAAGTCCATTTGTTTCATTACCTCCAGTAATTCTCTTAATTCTCTATTAGGTTTCTGTCTGATTGACCTGTCCATTGGAGAGAGAGGTGTGTTGAAGTCTCCTACTATTAGTGTGTGTGGTTTGATGTCTGCCTTGAGTTCTAGTAATATTTCTTTTATATAAGTGGGTGCTTTTATATTAGGGGCATAGATATTCAGAATTGAGATGTCATCCTGATGAATTGTTCCTGTTATGAGTATAAAGTGTCCTTCTCGATCTCTTCTGATTGATTTTAGTTTGAAGTCCGTTTTGTTGGAAATTAGTACGGCCACACCTGCTTTTTTCTTAGGACCATTTGCTTGAAAGACCTTTTCCCAACCTTTTACTCTGAGTAGATGCCTGTCTTTGTGGTTGAGATGTGTTTCTTGCAAACAGCAGAATGTTGGATCCTGTTTTCGTATCCAATCTCTTAGCCTGTGCCTTTTTATAGGTGAATTGAGACCATTAATATTAAGTGATATTAATGACCAATTGTTGTTTACTCCGGTTATTCTTATTGTTTTTTTGGTAGTAGAGTTTGTGTGTGTGTCCCTTCTTTGAGTTGTGCTGGTGAAGGTTCACTAGATGCCTGAGTTATTGTAGTCAGTGTTGGCATTGTTGGATTCCTTGGGTTGCGATTTTCCTTCTATTACTTTCTGTAGAGCTGGATTTGTGGCTACGTATTGTTTAAATTTGTTCTTATCCTGGAATGTCTTGTTTTCTCCATTGATAGTGAACACTAGCTTGGCAGGGTACAGAAGTTTGGGTTTGCATCCATGGTCTCTTAGCTTTTGAAGTACCTCTATCCAGGACCTTCTGGCTTTCATGGTTTCCATAGAGAAGTCAGGTGTAATTCTGATCGGTTTACCTTTATAGGTTACTTGGCCTTTTTCCTTTGCAGCTCTTAATATTCTTTCTTTAACCTGTCTATTTTGTGTTTTGATTATTATATGGCGAGGGGAAGTTTTTCTTTGATCCAGTCTGTTTGGTGTTCTGTATGCTTCTTGAATATTCAAGGGGATAACTTTCTTTATGTTGGGAAAGTTTTCTTCCATAATTTTGTTAAAAATATTTTCTGGGCCTTCGAGCTGTGATTCTTCTCCTTCTTCTATTCCTATAATTCTTAGGTTTGGTCTTTTTATTGTGTCCCATATTTCTTGAATGTTTTGTGATGAGAATTTGTTGGCTTTGCTGTTTTCTTTGATCAGTGCATTTATTTTCTCTATGGTGTCCTCAGCATCTGAGATTCTTTCTTCTATCTCTTGTAGTCTATTGATTATGCTTGTTTCTGTAGACTCTGCTCGTTGGCCTAGATTTTCCATATCCAGCTGTTCTTCCCTTTGTGTTCTCTTCCTTGCTTCCCTTTCAGTTTTCAATTCTTGCACTGTTTCCATTACCTGTTTGATCGTTTTTTCTTGGTTTCCCAGGGTCTCATGTACATATTTACTTAATTCTTCGAACTTTTTGTTATTCTTCTCATCCATTTCTATAAGGGTGTTTATTACATATTTTTTAAGGGATTCTATTGCTTTCATAAAGTCAATTTTTTCCACTTCTTCTGTGTTAGGGTGTTCAAATCTTTCTGTTGTAAGATCTTTGGGATCTGGTGTTTTCATGTTGTTTTTCTGATTATTAGGTGATGTTCTGCCTTGGCGCCTGCCCATCTCCTCCTTTCAATGCTATCTAATTGGTCTTTTAAAATCGGATCAGGTTTCTCTGCTGGCCAGAGGCTTCTCTTACTAATTGCCCTTGCTCTGTTTCCTGGCTCCTGCCGGGGGCCAAGAACCCTCTCACCCCTAAGAAGGGTTTTCCGGAACAGATCCCGGCTCCCCATTTGCCAGGGCCCTCGCCAAACAAAGGCCTACCTCTTTGATTTAATTGTATTGGGGCGATGTGCTCTCGGTGTTGCGCGCTGGTCCCTGCCGCCTGCGACCTCTGCCACCACGCAGGTCCCCTCCAGTCTCAGCCACAGCCGTCGTTGCCTGCCTGCGCCTCCCAGCTCCGTCTGCAGGCGCCTGCGCCTCCCAGCTCCCAGAACACTAGTTTTAAATCCACTATCCATTTTGTTTTCTTTGTTCATGTACTTCATCTCTGATTTGTATCTATTAATTACACACTGAAGAATTGAATCTCTTTCCTAAATTAGTCTCCAACCTCTTTTATAATTCAAAAGGGAGTTTAGTGCTTAGAAACTCGCTCAGGGAAATAGAATTCCCTTCTGAAATATTTTCATTTCACAAGCATCAGTACTGTAAGTGTGTTCAGCAGTGAGCCCCTGGCCTGCTTTGAAGAATGACACAACAAAATGACTGAGGTCGGCACAGAGTCTCTCTGATGCTCATCTGATTCATATGTTACAGATGCCATAGACCCTAAATTAAAAGCCACTGCTGTGTATCCCTCAAAGTGTACAGTGGGCAGGAAGGGATTGGTTCATTTGGTTTATGAAGTATTGAGATGTTGAAAAAAAATCCTCAGAAAAGCAAATCAGTTGCACAAACCTTAAAACATATTCCTATGGAAGTCCAAAGCAGAGTATATTTTCAGAATTAAACTATTTATTGTTAAGAGAAACTAATTTACGATACATAATTTGTGTATGTTGAATGATCTACATGGGTGTTCAGTGTTGGGCTTGTACCACGGAAGAAGTAATTTGGAAAAGAAAGCAATGCTTTTTAGATATATTATGAGGAGAAATACAATATATTAATAAATATCAGCATCTCCACCATCCTTTCTTCTGATCTGTCTTCAGGTCTCTTAAGAACTTCATGCTATGGTTTGGATGCTCCTATCTATATCATGGTCTACAAGACTAGACTCTTCCTGCAGGCAAAATGCTGGGGGATTACAAGACTCACATCACCTGACTCCCTTTCAAAGGCACATTATTCTATGCTTGATGCAGTTCAATGTCTCAGAGAGCAATTTTACATATTTTGCCAGGTTGTCATCCTTTAAACAAGCAAGTAGACCATTCCCATTGACAAAATCCTGACATTTGCTTTTGATTTATAAATTTTTAAATTGTATTACAAACCCTCATACATAGATTGGAAACATAAACATAGATTAATTTCCATAAATAAAGTATTCATGTTGAGAAATAAAAGATTACTTATGTCCCAAAGTCCTTGGTATATACCAGTTGAAATACTATGAACACTATTTTCAGTTCTAATATCATTAATGAGTTTTGAATATTTTTGAACTCTCTTCTATATATTTTATATCCTTTTGTGTATCACATATTTTGCTCAAATCCATGCCTTTGTGATAAATGTGTTTCTGTGATTGGCTCATTCATCTTACTGCTTTAGTCTACTATATTACACACACACACATAAAAGGTATGTATGTATCACAGTGAGGTAGGCCCTGGTTTGAAACTAGTGGTAATGATATTCCTATGTTTGTTGAAAAACATTTTGTGCCCATTTTGTTAGGTTATCTGTCTAGAAGTTAAATTATCACAATAATGGTCTTTATATCTATTTATTTATATACATATACATACATACATACATACATACATGGATGTTCATTTAGCAAAAGTCATCCTAAAAATATTTTTCCATAGTAATTTTTAAACAAGTCTATTGACAATATTTTATCTTTCAACTAGCTCTACATTGTCAGGAACATAAGACATTTTCATCCCATTTTTTGCAGCTATTCATGTCCATGTGGACTTGTATTGTGAGGTACTGTTAAATTCCATTTTCCTGATTGATAACTATGAATTTGAATCCTGTTTTTTAATGTGCATTGACACAATGAACAGCTCTTTTTATAAAGTGCCTATATAATACTTGTCCACTTTATATTACTTTGTCCACATTTTATTTGATTTATTACCATTCTTTCTGTCTTCTAATGAATAATTGCCAGATAGATTCATTGTAAATAACTTCCAACAAGTGGGTAGCTTATTTGATTGCTTTGTTTTGCTTAAATCTCTTTATTTAAACTAACCAACTACTCTGGCCTTGTTTGACCCCACCCCATAGCTTTGATACTTTGCTTTTCATATTCTGAAATGTACTTCTTATGTGACTAAGGGTTTTGTTTCATTTTGTGTATATCAATGTCTGATCAACTCACTCTGAAAAGGATTGATGTCTTAACAATTTTAAAAGTTTCTTACTTGTGAATATGGTTGCCATCTCTATCCACTAACTATAAGATACTTAGTGATGTCTAGACTAGATAAAAAGAAAAAGTTTAGCTAGGCAAACCATGGGTTTAATTGAGGTTACTTACAGTAAAACAGGGGAGGAGTTCCAGTAAGAAGTACGGGCTACTTATGATAGCTAAGCCACAGGAGGAAAATCTCCCTCCCTTCAAAAAACATTTGCCTTAATTATAATTGGGTAGAGGAGGGCCTTGAGAATCCCTCCTCCAGTGACAGAATACTACTGAGCTCTATCTTCTGTATTCTGCAAGTGAGCTCATTGCTGGGAGTGTAAAAGGGCAGTGGCCTTGCCTGACTGCTTAGGGACAGCATTACCCAACATCATTTATTGTACTGGAGTTCATAATACTTTGACTTGTCCCAGCCCTCTGAAACTACTGGAATATATTTCATGATCCAGGTAGTCAATATTGATAAATGCTTGTGTATATTTGCAAAACTATAGATTCCTTTTGTTGTTAGTGCTTTTTATGTGTCTGTGGGTTTTTCAATTTCAAGCTGTGATTTTTCCTCTTTCCTTATTATATTCAATCTGAAAATGTGATTAAATTCTTTCAACATGATTGCTGTTTTTTTCATGCTTCACTTTTGCAAAATTTTATTCTGGTATGCTTAGAATCCATGTCATCAACTTCCTATTATAAGAAATATTAAGTATTTTCTGCCAAACACTACAATACTTTTGTTTAGGACAAAGAATTCAATGTTTCTCCCTTATCGTGTAAGATCATTATGCAAATGTTTTAAGATTTGCATCCTATAAAAATATTATTTATGAGCCAGGCAGTGGTGGTGCATGCTTTTAATCCCAACACCTGGGAGGCAGAGGTAGGCAGATCTCAGTGAGTTTGAGGCCAGCCAGGTCTACAAGAGCTAGTGCCAAAACAGGCTTGTCTCAAAGAAACAAATATATATTTATTTATTATATATAAACAAAATTATATATATATAAATATAATTTACACAGTGCCCCATCTAACACAACATCAACCCTATACTCCTCCTACCCACCCCCCCCACATGCCCCTGTTTTACCTCTGTATTCCAAAACTTAATAACCTAGAAAAGTGAGTTTTTCCCCTCTTTTCTTCATTTTCTTTGTGTAGATTCCTCTTTAAGAAGAGCAAATCTGTCCAAATAGTGGTGGTGCAATCCTTTAATCCCAGCATTCGGGAGGCAGAGACAGGCAGATCCTTGTAAGTTTGAGGTTAGCCTGGTCTACAGAACAAAGCTATGATTAGCAATCAGGGAAATGCAAATCAAAACAACTTTGAGATATCATCTCACACCTGTCAGAATGGCTAAAATCAAAAGCACCGATGATAGCCTTTGCTGGAGAGGCTGTGGAGGAAGGGGTACCCTCATCCATTGCTGGTGGGAATGCAATCTTGTGCAACCACTTTGGAAATCAGTGTTTCGGTTTCTCAGGAAATTCGGGATCAACCTACCCCTGGACCCAGCAATACCACTCTTGGGAATATACCCAAGAGATGCCCTATCATATGACAAAAGCATTTGTTCAACTATGTTCATAGCAGCATTATTTGTAATAGCCAGAACCTGGAAACAACCTAGATGCCCTTCAATGGAAGAATGGATGAAGAAAGTGTGGAATATATACACATTAGAGTATTATGCTGCGGTAAAAAACAATGACTTCTCGAATTTTGCATGCAAATGGATGGAAATAGAAAACACTATCCTGAGCGAGGTAACCCAGACCCAAAAAGATGAACATGGGATGTATTCACTCATAATTGGTTTCTAGCCATAAATAAAGGTCACGGAGTGTATACCTGGTGAACCTAA
>NW_026068036.1:2791852-2829230 GCF_014885135.2 Alexandromys fortis
AATAAAAAAAAAGAAAAAGAAAAATAAAATAAAATAAAATAAAATAAAATAAAAAAAAGAGAAACCCTGTCTCTAAAAACAAAAACAAAAAAAGGGGGGTAAAAAAGGTGGGGGCAAAGAGCAAATCTGGAAAGACGATGAGGACAGACCCCATCAATGAATAAAAGACAGGATCACCATGGGCTTTCGAGTAGAAACTTATCACATTTCCCGCCCTGGTGTGCTCATGGCCTCTCTTCTGTGCCCAGCATATCATCTTGATCAAGAGAATAGTTTTCCCTTCTCAGGACACCTTGATTGCAGTGGTGGCCTCCTACATGACCCCAAACTTACTCCTTGTGCTAGCAATCTAGACCTGATCATTTTGATAAACTGATTGCCTTCTTGACTTAGTCTTCCCTATGCCTCAGACAATAAGTTATGCTTAATTATGGTATTTTCATGGTACCACTTTCATTCTTTCTTTTTCTATGTAACCTCAGTAAAACAGGATAAAATGATAAAAATCAAACAAATAAAAAAAAAACTGTGAAAGCATTCAAAAAGAGAAGGACCCTTCATTGCAGACTTTGATAGTTGAGAAACAAAAACTCCAGCATATTAGCAACATTTTCTATCAAGACTTCCGCCACATTCCTATTATATATGCATCTTCTGTTGTGAGCCAAGTTTAAGGTCTGGATCTTTATGAATTGCAATAGGGCCTCAATCCTTTCCATGACTATTGCCTGAGAATCTCAAAAACTAAACTTAACTTTGTTCACAGCAAAGATAGCCTGCATCCCCGAAAGCTAGACTTTTCCCAGACAAATACCCGCAGGAACCACCCACTGATAAGAGAGTAACTTCAAACAGAAATAAAGACCTATATATGACTGTCGTAAAGCAATGAGCTGCTACTGCTCTTTGAGAAGCCCACACACACTCTGGGTGTGAGTATGGGGGAATTTTACTTTCTTATGTGTGCCTCCCCCCACAACGCTCATGCTTAAGCCTGTATTCATTTCCAACTGTGCTTCATAATCAGGAATGTGCTGAAATTCTTTTTAGCCTGAAACCACAAATATTGCTTTGGCCTGCAACTAGATACCTAAAACTCTAGGAGAATTCTTCAGGCTGCTTATGGTAAGACTAGAGAGGCTACCTTGGTACCTGTATCACAGAATACTTACCCCAGAATTGAGAAATTGAAAAAAAACAGAGGATCATGATTTCAAAGACAACATGGACTATAGCTGCATAAGGAAACCTGGCCTCAAAAAAAAAAAAAAAAAAAAAAAAAAAAAAAAAAAAAAAAAAAAAAAAAAAAAAAAAGAAAAAAAAAAAAAAAAAAAAATAAGAGAAAAATAACTTAAGGAAGTTTTGATATATCACTGGAGCTGTTGACACAGTCTATAGAAATGGGGGGAGGGCTATATTTTTGTATGGTTTTGATATTACTTAAAGCATATTGATGAAATAGTTTCTTTACTTGGGAATATATATGCAGAATACTTTATTTAAATGGTATAAGTTTTTTAATTATGTTCACATACAACTTGAAAATGGGGCTCAGCTTTTTTGCCATTATATCTACAACTCGAACTCGTAAGCATAAATGGAAATTCCAGTCAATATACCACTCAAAAAGTTGCAAATATGCCCATTCAATTTTCTAGAAAATGAACCTTAAAAATATTTTAGATAGAAAACATTATATGTAAATATATCAGTAGAAAGATTTAAAACTATGCATTAATGTAAGCTAGTAAAAAAGTATTTAGTATAATTATTCCTATATTATAGTATGCAGAAATGTGATTACTTGTTATTTTAAGATTTGTTATATTGCTTTATAACATTAGCATGTAATTCTAATTTAAAGTATGTAATAAAAATCAATGTGCATATTTGAAGTTGTAACCTTATGACCCTTAAGCAGTTTCAAAAATTTAATAAAACTTCAATCCATTTAACATATAAATTAATTTATTAGATTATCAAAATTAGTTTAGAAATTAAGACGTTTATTCAATAATTCAATTTTTGTCGTGAAAACATAATTACTCACTTTGTAAGTCTTTTAAAAATACTCATTAAAATTTGCTAGATTTAGAAGCAAAATAAAAAGTATAATATGTTGCTCTTAAAAATGAATGAAAAGCTATAGCTTTTATTTGTTAATAAGAAAATTAGTTTTAATAAGCTTTATCCTCATAACAATGTACATGTGATTACAGATAGCTTTAGTTTCTATTGATGTGATAAACACAATGACCAAGCCTAACTTGGAGAGTAAAAAAGAGTTTGTTTCTGCTTAACCTTAGTCTCTTACTAAGGGAAGACCAGGAGAGGGGGATAGTGGTGGTGGGGATTTCAAGGCAGTAACCTGGAGGCAGGACCTGAAGCAGAAGGGGGGGGGGGGAATTGCTGTTTATTATCTTGCTACTCCAGGCAAACAATATTGTTTTCTTACACACCCTGGGGCTGCTCACCTGGGGTAACACTACCCACAATAAGGATGTGCCTTCACACATGAACTATTAACCAAGAAAATGAAGACAATGCCCTAAAGATTGCCTACAGGCCAATCTTACACAGACTTAGTTTTTCAATTAAGATTCCCTTCCCCATGATGATTCTAGCTTACGTCAACTTATCGAAAACCTAGCCAGCAAGGAAGTTGTAGCTTTGGAATTCCAAAGAAATTATTTGTTTCCCTTGAATAATCACTACTTCCAAAAGAGTTAGCAAAGCAGGGTTACAAAATTTTTGTTATGGAGTATGGACAGCAAACATTGAAGTCGGGATCCTACAAGCAAGAATGACTCAAGGAAATGCTCAAGGAAGTATTCTATAGATGCATCAATGTTCTCCAGGAATGTGGTATTTAGAGTTTAACTTTACTACAAGTAAAGGGAAATTCTCTTTCTCTCTGGGGAAAAATACTATACATTTTTATTGGATAAACTGTAACCTCAAATTAGTTCAATAATTTTAAAATGTGCCTGGAATCCAATCAAAGAAGATCAAGCATAGAAAAATAAAATACAGCTGCAAAAGGGAAGTCAGATAACAGGAATAAGCCACACGGGACGCACTTATTAAGGCATTGTCCTGACAGGAATGAGTGAGAATAAGATGGCCACCTCTTTACAGTAAGAAAGTAGCAAGACAGTGTCACAAACAAGAAAGTAATACACATAGCTAATATAACAAAAGTTATTATGCTGAAGATCATCGCACAAGGCTCACACTCTAAAGTCCTAGCCACGGCCCAAGCCTGTCTCCCCAAGACTACTCACTTGTGTGAAGTATATTAGCTAAAGGTGAGGTATAATCCCTAAGAGATGTCTCTGATTCAGGGGGTGAGAATCCTGGGGGAGATTCTCCAGACACAGGGAAGATTGTTTGGTTGGAAGCGCCACCCCATCCTGTAACATCCTTATCCAAAATAAGTCTGGAATGTTTGGTTGGAGGTGTCATCCCAGCCCCCTGGCATCCATATATATAAGGAGTCTTAAATGTTTGGTGCAAAGTTCCAAGCCTCCTCTCATGGGAGTGGCCACAGTCCAGACTCTACCTCCAAGAAAACCTTCCAAACTGTGACCCCAAGCCAGGGAGGGTCAAGACTGTCCCCCAGAGAATGAACACATGATCTCCCTTTTCCCCTCTCTGTGTTTTTCCAGGGGCCACCCATGAGTGTTGGCATCCATTAAACCTGGGCTTTTTTCAATTCAGTTTGATTTGGTCTGATTTATTGGATCACTGGACAAGTTTGTCAGGTCAGAAAAGGCTGATGAGATGGAAGACTGCTTTTTATTGTGTGGGTGACTTTGCCATACCCAAAGGCAAGACTCCAGATAGGCCTTTTGTAACCATTCATCTTCTTGGAGAAGCTATAGGATGCTGCAGGAGCTGATATGTCTCTGTGTTAGAAGTTTTTTTGTTATATGCCATACTCAGATCTGTAAAGGCATGTGACAATTGGGTACCATTACTTTTTAGTTATATTTAAATTAGACAGATAAGTTAAATTTATACATGTATTTTAGCCAATTAGTTACATCTTCCCCATGCTAATAAATGTAAGAAGATTAAAAGGAATATGTTAGTAAGTCAAAGAATACTAGCACACACACACTTAGTACTCTTACCCAAGATGGTGGTGAGGTCAAAATGGAGGCTACCCATGTGTTTGTATCTTTTACAGCTGTTTTAATCTGGAGTGACAAGTTTTAAAAATCTTAAAACATGCACACGTACACATACAAATAAAGACAAATATACTATGGAAACAAACACACATACACATATAGACATAAAAGTATAGTGTGGCCACATTACTTTAACAAACAGACAAATAAAACTTTTTTTGGATCCTGTGTCAGCTGACCAACTTAAAAATCCTCTTGTAGGTAGGCGGGAGAAGCCAGGGAAGCACATAGGTGGTCCCATTAAGGACCAGATTAGCAGAGGCTACAAGAGGGGACAGAAACAAAAGATAGAATACCAGTTTTAAAGGGGAAGGATGGGGGAACAAGGATCTGGAGTCCCAGTGTGACCGGATTAATGCCAGGAATGGAGACAAACAATAAACAGCTGGAGAAGTGAGGAAGGGGGGCAGGGAAAGGCGGTGGGAGTGGGAGCATCGCATCCAGAAACCGTGGGCAAATGGAACCTTGTTTATGTCGGGTGTTAGATAGCCCCAATTTAAAGGATTTTTGTAAAAGGCAGCCCAAGGGTGTTTGGAGATCAGGTCTTGAATTGTAAGTGTCCATTTATACGTCCATGCCAATTCTCAGGCCTCAATGCCTACCACAATGTGTCTACTGTGGTAAGAATCTTGAGTAAAAAAAAAAAAAAGAAGGGTGTGAGAATTTCATGGGCGAATGTCTCCATCACGGGCAGTCCCACCTCAGCAAGGACTGCCTTGCTGCTGGTAGGGTTGGGAGACTGGCACAACCGTGACGTCAACAGATGGCCTGACAAGCATATGGGCCCAGGACCTTAGGGACGTGTACTTGAAAAAGGGGAACTATCTTAGCCTGGCACAGAACACAGGTGAGAAAGTAGTTTTCTAACACATAGCCCTGAGCCAGGGGGAAAAAAAACAACCCATCTCCAAATGGTAAGATATCTCGGCCTGGTAAACCTCTCTGCTGATGCAATAATCCAAATCAAACCAAATCAGACTGAAGTAGAAGCCCAGGTTTAATGTTTGCCAGTGCTCCTGGGTGCCTCCCCCAGGAAAACAGGGAGTTGAAAACGGTGAGACCATGGGTTCATTATCTGGGAGGCAGTTTAAATAGCCTGTGGGAGTGGTCTTGACCCTCCTTGGGAAGGGGTCACCATTTGATGGGTTTCCTCAGAGGTGGAGTTTAGACCGAGGCAACTCCCTGGGGAGGGGGCATTGACCCCGCCAGCAAAAATCACAGTGGTGTCTCTCCAGATCTGCAGAGTATAGCAATGCTTAGTTTCTGCTTATATACTGTCCATCATGGAGTCCTCAGACTGTGTCCGGTTATCTTGAGTGAGTTATACCACTGAGTTCTGGTTATCAGGTGAAGTCATGGGTGTAGTGGAGCTCCTGAGATGCCTAAAAGGCATTTTTACTACGCTTATTACAGACAGCAAGAAAGGGGAAGGAAAAGAAATGCTCTTCAATGATAGCCCTCAATTGGTCTGTTCAGCAGGGTCACCTATTATAAACAATGGCACAAAATTATAAAGGTATAGTCTGTAAATCTATTGATTAATTTCAAGATTACAACATTCAGAATACTTCACCATCAGTATGTCAAGACCAATGTAAATACTTTTTAAAAACACATTTAAAAAAAGAAAATTTGACTTTGTTTTCAATGTCCCTAGCATCTTGATAGCCTAATCTTTGAAGTACCCCAAGGAATTCTAACAAAAACTAGATCTAATTATTTTAGATACAAGGATCCCTAATTGACCCCAAACTGCTTATGGAATGAAAATCAAGTTAAAAATCTGGATAAGTTATTCCAGCCAAAAGCATTATCCATTAGTATGCTAAATTAAGGTTATGAACCATCATTAAAAATACTCTTTAAAATGAAAGCATGCTTTAGGAAAAACAAAACAAGTAGAAAGTAGAGGTGAAAGGGAGACTTGAACATCAATATATAAACAATTATATTAAGTATGGAGTAAAATAAAATATATATCTTGCTAGAATCTAATGCCCCAACAGAAGTAAGAGGTTCAGTTCTGTTCATTAGACTTTAATGCATTATATTTAATACAATAAAAATTAAGAGAGCTTTTTCATAAGTAGGTCTTCTTAAACAGAGCTTTATGTATCTTTAGGGCTTTTCTGTGTAGCCTATTAACTGAATTCAAAAAGCTATTGACTAACATTCATGAATCCCTGGGCTCAAACCTAACACCATGTAAATTGGACATGAACTTCCTGAACTTGTGACACTCCTGACTCTACCTACTGCAAGCATGTACCACCTCTCCTGGTTTTGCTAAGGATTAATCCCAGAGTGTTATGAATGCGGACCAAGTACTCAACAAACTGAGCCCTGTCTCCAGCCCCAAAACTGATAGTTTCAAATTACAGAAGATTTCCTAACACACTAAGATATACTAACAATATTAGTGTGTGATCAGATATTATAAAATATTTTGAAAAGTTAAAATCCTAGAACTAAAAGTAAATAGAAAAAAAACATAATAATAGAAGAAAATTTAAGACACATTCTTAGAAAAGTTTAGTATACCCAGTACCAAAATAAGACAAAACTAAAATATTTCTAAAAATAATTATGGTTTAAGTATACATTAATAAACTTGATAGACATATGATTGTACCATAACTGATAAAAGAAAACAGTTCACTTAGATATATAAAACATGGTCTCTGTATTTGTCTGTAGAGTAAGTCTCATCAAATTTTGTTTCAATGATTGAGTTTTTGTTTTGTCCATAAAGGTATCAAACAGGTGACTTTACATGAGAAAGATGAGTTCAAAAATTACTTTTCAGAATAACTCATTTCAATCACCTATATTCTACATTTTCTTATTAATGAACATTGTATTTGTTCCATTAGAAGCTTCACCCCAGCCTTCCTCCTCCCTCTCCAAACCCTGCCCCTCAGCAAGCCTGCCAAGTGACAACTTTTCCCCTAGAGCTGCTCAAGACCATGCTTACAGGGTATTTAAGCACTTGTCCATAGACCTGTCATGTGAGTTCTCCTCTTCCTTTCCCCAACCCCCACTATCACATAGGAGTGCTTTGCTCAGATTAAACCTGAGTTCTACTCCCAGCACCCACATCTGGTGGATCAGACCTGCCTATAATTCCAGTTTGATAGAATTTGACAAACACCCTCTTCTGGTCTCTACAGACATACATACATGCTGGGACACACATACTCACAAGGAATAAACAATTTTTTTGAATAATTGAAACTCTCCATGTTAAAATTAGACTTAAATGCTTTCAAAGAGCAAAACCTATTTGATCTATTAATGTGAAATTTAGTTCTCAACCATAAATACAAACTATGTACATAAATACATACAAAATCTATGAAATTATGCTTACATATACATAAGTATTATATATGTATAATAAATATATATTATACATATATATGATATATGTATATCTTTGCAATCATTTCAGCTGCCTCACTTAAGATCTTGAAACTGTCTTCCTAAAGCTGTGAAAGATCTAAAACATATCAGTTGGATTCCTGTGGAGGTTTTTATGCTTTTTATTTATTTATTTATTTATTTATTTATTTATTTATTTATTTATTAGATTTCTGTCTCTTCCCCACCACCACCTCCCATTTCCCTCCCCCTCCCCCAATCAAGTCCCCCTACCTCGTCAGCCCAAAGAGCAATCAGGGTTCCCTGCCCTGTGGGAAGTCCAAGGACCACCCACCTCCATCCAGGTCTAGTAAGGTGAGCATCCACGAAACTGCCTAGGCTCCCACGAAACCAATAGGTACAGTAGGATCAAAAACCCATTGCCATTGTTCTTGAGGTCTCAGTAGTCCTCATTGTCCACTATGTTCAGCGAGACCGGTTTTAACCCAGGCTTTTTCAGACCCAGGCCAGCTGGCCTTGGTGAGTTCCCGATAGAACATCCCCATTGTCTCAGTGTGTGGGTGCACCCCTCGCGGTCCTGAGTTCCTTGCTCGTGCTCTCTCTCCTTCTGCTCCTGATTTGGACCTTGAGATTTCAGTCCGGTGCTCCAATGTGGGTCTCTGTCTCTGTCTCCTTTCATCGCCTGATGAAGGTTAATATTCAGGAGGATGCCTATATGTTTTTCTTTGGGTTCTCCTTCTTATTTAGCTTCTCTAAGAACCCGAATTATAGGCTCAATGTCCTTTATTTATGGCTAGAAACCAAATATGAGTGAGTACATCCCATGTTCCTCTTTTTGGGTCTGGCTTACCTCACTCAGGATAGTGTTTTCTATTTCCATCCATTTGCCTGCAAACTTCAAGAAGTCCTTGTTTTTTACTGCTGAGTAGTACTCTAATATGTATATATTCCATACTTTCTTCATCCATTCTTCAATTGAAGGGCATCTAGGTTGTTTCCAGGTTCTGGCTATTACAAACAATGCTGCTATGAACATAGTAGAGCATATACTTTTGTTGTGTGATAAGGCCTCTCTTGGGTATATTCCCAAGAGTGGTATTGCTGGGTCCATGGGTAGGTTGATCCCGAATTTCCTGAGAAACCTCCACACTGCTTTCCAGAGTGGTTGCACAAGTTTGCATTCCCACCAGCAATGGATGAGTGTACCCCTTTCTCCACAACCTCTCCAGCAAAGGCTATCATTGGTGTTTTTGATTTTCGCCATTCTGACAGGTGTAAGATGGTATCTTAAAGTTGTCTTGATTTGCATTTCCCTGATCGCTAAGGAAGTTGAGCATGACCTTAGGTGTCTTTTGGCCATTTGAACTTCTTCTGTTGAGAGATCTCTGTTCAACTCAGTGCCCCATTTTATAATTGGGTTGATTAGCCTTTTACGGTCTAGTTTCTTGAGTTCTTTATATATTTTGGAGATCAGACCTTTGTCAGTTGCGGGGTTGGTGAAGATCTTCTCCCAGTCAGTGGGTTGCCTTTCTGTCTTAGCAACAGTGTCCTTTGCTTTACAGAAGCTTCTCAGTCTCAGGAGGTCCCATTTATTCAATGAGGCCCTTACTGTCTGTGCTGCTGGGGTTATACGTAGGAAGTGGTCTCCTGTGCCCACGTGTTGTAGAGTACTTCCCACTTTCTCTTCAATCAGGTTCAGTGTGTTTGGACTGATATTGAGGTCTTTCACCCACTTGGACTTGAGTTTTGTGCATGGTGATAGATATGGGTCTATTTTCATTCTTCTACAGATTGACATCCAGTTTTGCCAGCACAATTTGTTGAAGATGCTCTCTTTTTTCCATTGTATACTTTTAGCTCCTTTATCGAAAATCAGGTGTTCATATGTTTGTGGGTTAAAGTCAGGGTCTTCTATTCGATTCCATTGGTCGACTTCTCTGTTTTTATGCCAATACCAAGCTGTTTTCAATACTGTAGCTCTGTAATAGAGTTTGAAGTCAGGGATGGTAATGCCTCCAGACGTTCCTTTATTGTATAAGATTGTTTTGGCTATCCTGGGTTTTTTGTTTTTCCATATAAAGTTGATTATTGTCTTCTCCAGATCTGTGAAGAATTTTGATGGGATTTTGATGGGGATTGCATTGAATCTATAGATTGCTTTTGGTAGAATTGCCATTTTTACTATGTTGATCCTCCCAATCCAAGAGCAAGGGAGATCCTTCCATTTTCTGGTGTCCTCTTCTATTTCTTTCTTCAAAGACTTGAAGTTCTTGTCAAATAGATCTTTCACTTCCTTGGTCAGGGTTACCCCAAGATATTTTATGCTCTTTGTGGCTATCGTGAAAGGTGATGCTTCTGTGATTTCCCTCTCTGTTTCCTTATCCTTAGTGTATAGGAAGGCAACTGATTTTTTGGAGTTGATCTTGTATCCAGCCACGCTACTAAAGGTGTTTATCAGCTGTAGGAGTTCTTTGGTAGAATTTTTGGGGTCGCTTATGTATACTATCATGTCATCTGCAAATAACGAAAGCTTAACTTCTTCCTTTCCAATACGAATCCCCTTGATCCCCTTATGTTGTCTTATTGCTATTGCTAGAACTTCAAGCACTATATTGAAGAGGTATGGAGAGAGTGGACATCCTTGTCTTGTTCCTGATTTTAGTGGGATGGCTTTGAGTTTTTATCTGTTTAATATAATGTTAGCTGTCGGCTTGCTGTAAATAGCTTTTATTATATTTAGGTATGACCCTTGTATCCCTCATCTCTCCAAGACCTTTATCATAAAGGGGTGTTGAATTTTGTTGTATGCTTTTTATTTATTCTTCTCTCATGCAATATATTACAAAGTGGCTTCTCCTCCCTTCACTCCTCCCAATTCCTGTTTTATACTTCTCTATCCCACAGATCAACTACTTCTCAGTTTCTCTTGAGAAAAGACCAGGCCTTCCTGGGATATCAGCAAAACAAGGCAGATGTTTTGCCAGCATGCATGTCTATGTACCATGTACATGCCTGAAACATAAAGAGTTCAGAAGAGGTTGTCAAGTCTCTGGAAGTGGAGTTACATGGTAGTTGTAAATGAACATATGTATTATGAGTATCCAACCTTTATCCTCTAAAAGAGCAGCCCATGCTCTTAACTGCTAAGTCTTCTATACAACCCCATAATCATTATTTATTTATTTATTTATTTATTTATTTATTTATTTATTTATATTGGCGTTCAGTCCTTCTTCATAGTAGTGATTCCATGTCTATTGCTATAATTCTAGACAAAATGCCAGGGAGTTCACAAACCCTACCAATGAACCTATAGTTGATTTTCTACATGATCATGTTGTTAAACTGCCTTTTAAATATCCATATGTGTATATGTGTGTGTGTAAATGCATGTATGTATGTATGTATGTATGTATGTATGTATGTATGTATATGGACTGTTCTCCCCCCTGGGCCAATGAACTACAAACTTCCTTTTTGCATTAGGTAGCAACATATTGAAAGACTAATTATTGACCAAAGTACAGAGAATAAGTAATTGTTCAATTCTCAGTCCTAAAACTGATATTTATATCTGTCTTAATCAGTGTTTCTAATACTGTGATGTAACACCAAGACCAAATAGCAAGTTGAGGAGGGAAGGCTTTATTTGGCTTACACTTTCAAGCCATAGTCTGAAAGAAGATAGAATAGAACTCTAACAGGGCAGGAACCTAGAGGCAGGAGCTGTTGCTATGACCATGGAGGAGTGCTGCTTACTGACATGCTTTTCCTGGTTTGTTCAACCTGCTTTCTTATAAATCCAAGGACCATTGACTCAGGAATAGAACCACAGACAATGGGCTGGGTCCTTCTTGATGGATCACTAATTGAGAAAATGCCTTACGTCTGGACCTCATGGAGGCATTTTCTTAGCTGAGGTTCCCTCCATTCAGATGGCTTTAGCTTGTGTAAAGTTGACATAAAACTAGGGAACACAATAACAATCTTTCTAATACTCAAAAAACATGAAAGAGGTAAAAGAAAAACTGTAAGATTTTCAGTGATGGAGGAGGGTCATCTGTCTATGTGTTACTCTCATTGGTTAATAAAGAAACTGCCTGGGCTTTTTGATAGAGCAGGATTTTGATAGGTGGAGTAGACAGAACAGAATGCTGGGAGAAAGAAGCAGAGTCAGGAAGCCATCATGGAGCCAGCCACCAGGTCAGACATGATGAATCTTTCCCTGTAAGCCACCACCTTGTGGAGCTACACAGATTATTAGAAATGGGTTAAGCAAGATGTGAGAGTGAGAGTTAGCCAAGAAGAGGCTAGAACTAATGGGTCAGGCAGTGTTTAAAAGAATACAATTTGTGTGTTGTTAATTTGGGTGTAAAGCTAGCTGTGTGGGAGCTGGGCAGGATGAAAAGCAGGCCTGATTGCCTCCTCACTACATTTCAGGATTTGGGGTGCTGTGAAACATTTTCCTGACATGGCCTTTGAACTCATGAACTCACAGCAGGTGGCGCTACCGATACAAAACCCACACAAGCCAATCAACATTCCAGCCCAGAGCAGAGAGGGCCTCATGTGGCTCCACCTTTAGAGAAGAGATATTGGCAGTTGGTACTGGGGAGAGCAGAATCATTTTAATTGGGAATATGATTACAGGTAGTTTGCCCATTCACCTGGGGATGGCCCCTCACCCGTGTACAAGCACCAGCAATAATTGTACTTCCTGGGATGTAAGAAAATTAATAATATTAAAAAAAGAAGGGGAGAGAGTAATATTAGGAGAATCCAGGGAAAATGAGATTGAATTCAAGCACCAAGTTTGGCAGCAAACATCTTTGCCTGCTGAACCATGTCTCTAGGCTCATCTTTTCATTTTGTATGAATGTATATTTCAAGTGTTTTTTTTTAATTTCACTAAGACCAAATATATTGTTTTAATTAGTATTTACTCCATTCTTCAAGTCTCCGGAGCTAACTGTTAATCAGATTTTCTCCTATGTTAATACTTCATGAGGTTTATAATTTTATATTGTTCATTTAAAGTCAATGTTGTGAAGAATGTAAGATCCATGTCTAAACACATTCTCTTTGTTTGTATGCAAACATCCGGTTATTTCAGGAATATTGTTTAAAAGGCTTGTTTTTCCAATGTAGTGACTTTGTTACCAGGACAAATATGGTTATTGTATTTATGTGAGTTTACTTATGAGCTCCCTATTCTGCTGCATTTATCGATGTGAAATTTGAATAACAATATCGCAGTCACAGTCACATATAATTGAATACTTGATCCTCAAATGATTGAACTGTTCAGCGAGGTGGTACATTCTTACTGGCAGAAATGTATCACTGGGTTCAGACACTTACAGTTTATAGTCACGTCTATGTTTCAGATCACTCTTTCTGCGTCTTGATCACAGTTAAATATTTGACCTCTGGGATTCTTACTCTGACTGCCTTTTGCTTGTTTTCTGTACCACTTATGGACTCATCTCTTGAACTCATCAGCCAAAATAAACTTTCTCATTCATAAGTTATTTTCGGTCATGGTGCTTTATCACAGTAATAGAGAAACAACTATTAAAATCTGTTTGCCTAGAGCCATTCTTGCATCAATAGGTATCTTGTCATCCTTCTAAAGGAAATGTTAGTCTTCCAGTTTCCATGTGTACTTTTTCCCCTTTCATGTTGTGTTAACTGATCTTGGTGCTTTGTCTGTTCATCTAATCTTTGGTGCTTTGTCTGTTCATCTAATCTTTGGTGCTTTGTCTGTTCATCTAATCTTTTTCATTTGTTTGTTTTGGTTTTTATATCTTTTTTATTAAAAAATGTACTTTCCATCTTTACGAGTTTTGTCTCTGCCCTCAACTCAGAAACCAGCATCTAGGTGATATCTCTTTGAGTATACCAGCACAATATAGCCAAATTGGCAGTAATACTAAGTTTTATCAACCATAATCTTGAATAGGCTGCCGCTTAGATTCATACTTTATAACTTATTAGAGATTTTAACTTATCTACATGTATTTTGTATCTGTATTGCAGTCATTTTTCTGTCTCCTTTTTAGTTGGATGAGTTGCTACTGCTGCAACTATGTTTAGAGATTCCTTTCTCTGGCACACCAGTCCTCCAAGGAGTCCATGCAGGACTTCCTTCTGCTCAGTGTTCTGTCTCTGTCATTGTCATTCTCTCTCACTTTGTGAGAAAGGGTCTACCTGGTGTCCCCGGCTGAACTAGAATTCAGTCCAAGTTGGCTTCAAACATAAATTCTCCTGTTTCATCTTCCCAGTACTAGGATTGCACCACACAGTAGACACTTTAGTAATGGTGTTGATAACTGCAGATTCATAACTGAGAATGAGAGATTTTGAAGGCCTTTGTTACAACCTCCATCTGCCTGCAAAAAGAAAAACAGTCCAAACAAAAAGCTATGGATGAGAGTCCTTAAAATGTATAATAAAGATGCTGAAGTGTAACTCTTCACAGGGCATGGCTTCTGGAGGGAGGGGGAGACTCAGTTTTCTTTAAGGAACTGATTGCTGGGAGTTTGACCATTCTCCAATGAGTGTATGGGCAACACAAACTGGACTTTGTGGGTTTTGTTTGATTGCTTTTGGAAGTGCAGTGGTGGATGGTGAACATGAGAGGAATGGGAAGCAAGTGTGACCAGGGTGCTTTATACTACATTCCCAAATAATAATAAAAAAAATAGTATGCCAGGGGGAAACAGTATTAGCCACTATGCCTGGCTTTTTTTTTTCATCTCTAAATCTCAGACTCTTTGATAGAACACCTTACTTTGCTATCCAAATATTCTGGATCATCTGCCTTTTTCACCAGAGGCCTTAACAATTTTTCATACTTTTTAATAATTGCCCTTGATTATGCCCAACATCACTATTTGTTTCCAATCATAGACTGCTTCTCAGGTTTTGCCTTGTAAAAATTTACTTTATAATTGCATAGTGATTTATCATTCTAAAACCCTACAGCAAGCATCCCTTTACTAAGGTAGTGAAAAGTGTAATGTGGGGTACAGGGCAAATAAAACATTCCATAATCCTATAATTTTATCCTAGTCTTTTAGAAGGCCTGCACCTTTGACTTGAACTTCCCAAGTGGTACCTGCTCATATAGCAGGTGTAAAATAGGCAGCCTCAGCTTAGTCGCCATATTTGATTCTCACACAGGAAACCTGAAACAGAAAGAAAATGAACATCATTTTCAATTAGGTTCTTATACAACCATGATCACATTGGCTTTGGCAGGACAGGTCTTGTGAAAGAAACCCATAAAGTTTGATAGCTCACTTTCCCTAATGTTAACTGGAAGAGGGACCCCCCTCCTTTTTTTTTTTTTTTTTTTTTTGATCTGAAAATTCCTCGAAGTGGAACTCACAAAAGTGGGAGGGGCATTTCACCAACCTGAGTTCTCCTTGGAATCTGTCTGTCTCAGACTTGCCCTGCAGGAGCCCCTAGCAACTCATCTCATGAGTATGACTTTCTTCAGTCTTTCCTGCAGCCTATGGAGGTTCTCCAGAGAGGCCGTACTCTGTTATGCCATTCCCTGGACCCACCTGTCTATCCATTCTACTCTGGAAACAGCGGCTTGCTCTATGACCTCAGTTGGCTGACAAATAACTCCTTGGATGTAGAGTTTATTTATGTTTTTAACAGGTTAGAATGTAAAGATGACTTTAAGTCTTGTTTACTCTTGATGGAAAAACTAGAAACCATTAAACATTAATGCTTTAAAGTTGAGTGAGTCTGTGAACTTTACTTTATCAATACAATCAAATAAATACTGAACAAATAAGAGTTGAAAGGCTAGCATGTTCACTAAAGAGAACTATCATAGCAAAAAAATCATAGAAGTTACATATCCGCATTACCACAGGTTTAAAAAGAAAGAATATTTCCATGAGAATTATCAATCCCTATTTCTGGCATTTTGCATTTATTTATATGCTGAATTGAAAAAAAAAAAACAGATGACAAGGGCTAGAGAAATGATTCTGCCAGAAAGTCCTTGGTAATTTTCCAGAGAACCCAAGTTTGGCTTCTAGTACCACTATCAGAAAGCTCAAAACTTTTAGCTCAAACTTCAGGATCATACAAATATATAGAAATAAAATGAAGAGAAGAAGAGATGAGAACTTACACACTTCTGATCACAGTTCCAGCTTTGTATTTGTGCATTACAAATTATGGTTAAAATTAGTGGTTATGAACAAGAGTTGAGAGGTGGGATGTGTGTGAGTGGTCCAGTGATGAGCAGCATAAGGGCTCTCAGTGTCACACGACAGCATCTAAACAACAGCAAAACCTCAGGCAAAAACAGGGGGAGTCCAGTCCTGTCTCTGAAGATGTGACAGAAGAATAAAGAAATAAAAAAGTCACAACATGTTAACAATCCAGAAGTGCTTTGAGAGAAGCAATACCATTGTGGAAAGTCCCAAGTTTCCATGAGCGAAATAACCTAGAGGATGAAAGCAATGGATAGTAGTGGGTGAAACTGGGACACAGCATTGCCTGGCAGAATCGCAGTAAAACCACTTCCAGACATTTTTAGGGAACAGCATCTGCCTTATTGCACAGGTAAGCAACCACTTATAAGAAGGAAACTTATCCACTGATTGGTTAGCACATGACCTCAGCATGGATAGTGCTCAGTCCTACCACTAGGATCTCTCTGCGGGAGACACATATTAAAGGAGACATGGAGAATGCAGACCCGACCACAGTCCAATTACCGGCTACTCATGCTACTTCAGAATCCAGTGTTCAATTCCATAGGTCTGCCAAATCCTCTAATGTACTAAATAAAGAAAAATATCTCTAATTTTCAAAGTGTATGAAAATCAAAATATCTTAAATTTAATAATATATTATAAACAAATACAAAACTTAAAGTAATATCTTTCTTTCATGGCTTTTTAAGTTGTTAGAATACATAAAAGGAAGAACCGTTCTGCACTTTTTAGTGAGTTTCCATGGAAGGCTTAGTTCGATAGGTCTCATATGAAGTAGTCCAGAAACCATCGGGGTCGCAACAAAATTTCTACAATCCTCAGCCAGTCCTCAACATCCATGGGCATGAGGACTCTGAGCTCTCTGCTGCTGTAGAAATGTCTCCACCTACAGAAATGGAGAGACACTTGTGTGTGGTGCTCAGACCATTGCACCTCTCTAATGATTTGTGGTTCTTGGAGCAGTGATTTCTCAGAATATGTTGCTCTGCCTAGTCTGAAGCATTGTCACACAGAACTTGGTCCCCTAGTCTAGAGAGGGAGTCTTGCTAGCTGCAGGTTTCAAGTACACCACCACTTCTGGATGGGGATTTACCACTTCACTGATCTTGATTTCCTCCCCAGCCAAGCATTTCTTATTTAATGAAAAATGAATGGAAGTAGATATTGCACATCACTTTGAAATTATTATTCATATGTTCAAAAGCTTTAGACTTCAGAGTGTAGAGGTATTTGTTTTTCATTTCATCCTCCAGTAGTTATCATGCTCTTATTCATGTTTATAAGCTCTTGGCCCATAGGTTTTCAGGGAGATTATGCAAAGATTGCATGGTTCACCAGAGTATACACTTAATACTGTTTTATTCGGCCACATATGAAAAAGCATATGCAATATGTTTAGAAATTACTCCTCCATTTTTTCAGCTTTGATCAATACTTGATTGAGTGGATTATTTTTTAAATAAAGATCCCACTCTCTTTCCTCTCATGCCCTTTTGTTAACATCATTACTATTAGTTTCAAATATCATTTCTGAGTGTCTACTAAACATATTTTATCATTGTTTCCAGTTTGTCCTAATTATAATGTAATTTGTTTAAGTACCATAAACATTCTTTTGTGTTAATTTAGAAATTAACATTCAGGACAAACTTGCAAATAATTCTATAGCTACTGCATAGTAGAATGCACATTTGAACATAGACTGAGTAAATCCTTAATCTCTGAAGCACAGTGACCCAATGCATATCACATTCTATTTTATAAATATTAATGATGAGTGAGTCTCTCTTACTAGATTTAAAACAACTGCAAAACAATAAAAATATACCTTTGTGCTTCCGAGCAGATTTTACCTCATTTTTTGACCCCAGCATGTACAAAATAAATATTTGTGAAGTATTAATTATGCTTGAATATTTAAAATTTTCTTAATTGCATTTTTCCTAGAATTACCATGATATTGCTTATTGGAGATTTTCTTCCCATATATTATAGAGAAATGCAGAGTCAGTTCTGAGGAGCTTCAACACAGGGGACCTTATGCTTCTGAAATCTTATTCTGCATGTGTCTTATGATACTGTGGGAAGGTATTTCACAGTGTCCTCCTTCAATGACTGGGTTGGACTCCCAGCAGTGAAACACAGCATAATTATCTGTGCAGAGAAAATATTTCAGCTCTAGAAGAGGTCAGATTTTCTTTTTTTATTTATTTATTTTTCCATTAGAAAATTTGCACTTTCTCCTCTCCTCCCATTATCCTCCCACTCCCCCACTCCCCCTCCTCCCTTTCCCTCCCCCCTTAAGAGAGGGCAGGGAACCCTGCCCTGTGGGAAATCCAAGGTCCTCCCCCCTATATCCAGGCCTAGGAAGCTTTGCATCCAAATAAACTAAGGTTCCAAAAAGCCAGTACATGCAGTAGAAACAAATCCCAGTGCCTTTATCAATGGCTTCTCAGTCAGCCCCCATTTTCAGCCACATTCAGAGTCCAGTTTGATCGCATGCTCATTCAGTCCTGGCCCAGCTTGATTTGGTGAGCTCCCATTAGAACAGGTACACTGTCTCAGTGGGTGGACCAACCCCTTGCGGTCCAGACTTCCTTGCTCATCTTCTCCCTCCTTCTGCTCTTCAACTGGACCTTGGGGGCTCAGTCCTTTGCTCTGATGAGAGTCTCTGTCTCATCTCCATCCGTCGCCGGACAAAAATTTTATGGTGATATTTGAGATAATCATCAGTGTGATGGTGGGGCAAGGCCAGTTCAGGCACTCCCTACTCTGCTGCCCAAGGACCTAGCTGGGAACACCCCCGTGGACACCTGGGGTCCCCTCTAGAACCAAATCTCTTGCCAACCCAAAAATGTCTCCCTTAATGTGAATATCTTCTTCCCTGCTCCTATATCTGCTTTTCCTCCATCTCCACCCCCAACTCCCCTGAGTGGGAAGTAGACTGCAACACATGAGCACAGGAGACCACCTCCTACGTATAACCCCAGTAGCACAGACAACAAGAGAAGCAATGAATAAATGTGACCTCCTGAAACTGAGAAGCTTCTTTAAAGCAAAGGACACTGTCATTAAAACAAAAAGGCATCCTATTGGATGGAAGAAGATCTTCACCAACCCCACATAAAACAAAGGTCTGATCTTCAAAACATATAAAGAACTCAAGAAATTGGACATGAAAATTGTAATTAACCCAATTAAAAAATGGGGTAGTGAACTGAACAGAGAATTCTCAGCAGACGAAGTTCAAATGGCCAAAAGACAGTTAAGGGCATGTTCAACCTCCTTAGCCATCAGGGAAATGCAAATCAAAACAACTTTGACATACCATCTTACACCTGTCAGCATGGCTAAAATCAAAAACACCAATGATAACCTATGCTGGAAAGGATGTGGAGTAACAGGAACACTTATCTGCTGCTGGTGGGAATGCAAACTTGTACAATCACTTTGGAAATCAGTGTGGTGGTTTCTCAGGAAATTGGGAATCAACCTGCCTCAGGATCCAGCAATTCCTCTCTTGGGAATATACCCAAGAGATACCCAGTCATACTAAAAATTATTCATAGCAGCATTATTTGTAATTGCCAGATCCTGGAAACAACCTAGATGCCCCTCAATGGAAAAATGGATGAAGAAAGTGTGGAATATATACACATTAGAGTACTACTCAGCGGTAAAAAAAATAATGACATTTTGAATTTTGCATGCAAATGGATGGAAATGGAAAACACTATCCTGAGTGAGATAACCCAGACCCAAAAAGATGAATATGGTACGTACTCACTCATTAGTGGACTCTAGCCATAAATAACAGACATTAAGCCTATAGTTCACAAGCCTAGAGAAGGCAAATAACAAGGTGAACCCAAAGAAAAACATATATAGATCCTCCTGGAAATTAGAAGCAAACAAGATTTCCAGAAAAATCTGGTAGCATGGGGGTGGGGGTAAGGGTTGGGGTGGGCTTGGTGCAAGGGGAGAGGGGGAGAGAAAAGGGAGAAGGGAAAGTCTAGAAAGATTTTTTTAAGCAAGTACCACCATAGACTTTATTGAGTCAAATCTTACCTACCTATTGGTTAACTGTTCATTTGTATCTAAGTGAGTTGCTAAATAGCACAAGGACATTTATGATTCATAAGGAAAGATCCAATAATTAACTTTAACTCTTTTTGTTTATACTTTTACATGAAGAATTTAAGTTAGAACTTGACTTAAAAATGTATATCAGAACAATTAATGCCATGTAACAGGGATTGTTAACAGTGTTCCACCTTCAGAGAAATTGAATACTTTTTAGTATTTATTTTCATTTTTGAAAATTAGATAATTTCTGTATTCTTTTTAATGCATATTCTTTTGGTGTGTTCTGTGTTTGTGTGTGTGTGTGAATGTTTATTTGCTCATATATGACAGTGTGAGTGCCTGAAGACTTCATTGGATGTCTTTGTCTAGGTTCCCCACTTTGTTTTTTGGGGCAGAGTCTTTCACTGAACCTCAGTAGTACAGGCATTAAGACTAGGAGTCAATAACTGGGACATTATGAAACTATTGGGCATCATCATGTGAGTAAAGAGACAACCTACAGAATGGGGAAAAATCTTTACTAGGTCTACATCTGTGTGATGTATATCTAGAATGTGCAAAGATCTTAAAAATTAAGTATCAAGAAAAAGAAACAACCTAATCTGAAAAATGGGTCATAGAACAAGACACGGTGTTCTCAAAAGATGAAATAATAAAAGCAGAGAAACATTTTAAAGTTGTCAACAGTTTTAATAATCAGGAAAATGCAAATTAAAAATACTTTGAGATTTCATTTTATCCCAATCAGAAAATGTTGACAGTTGCTAGTGTAAATGTAGAAAATGGGAACATTTTTCTCTGCTAATGAAAACACAACCTGGTGAAGCCATTATGAAAATCTGTGTGGAGTTTCCTCAAAAAGCTATGAACAGATATATCAAAAGATCCAGCTATACCACATTTTGACAAACACTCAAATTATTCCAATTACTACCCCAGAGATACCTGTTCAGATGTGCTCCTTGTTGCTCTTTTCACAATAGACAGGGAATGGAAAGAGCTTAGATGTCCACCAACTAACCAAACAGATAATGAAAAATGTGATATACTTACACAATGTGCTGTTAATCAGCCACCAAGAAAAACAATATTGTGACATTCAAGCATAAACAGATGGAACTGGAAATAGTGATTTAAGAGAAGTAACCCATAACCAAAAGATAAAGATTTTTCCATATTTGTAGATGTTAGTTTTTATTCTTCAGAAATGTATGGTTGTAATACCCATAGACATCAGGAAATTAGTAAGAGGCCATGTGGAGGGTACCAAAAGAGGTAAGATAGAACACCATTATATAAAGGCTTAAAGTAGAATAATGGAATAGAAAGGGTTAAACTAGGGTGGCATAAGAAATAGGGTAGATTAAGCACTGTAAGGAAGAATACATAAATTGTAACACTAAAGATCTTTCAAAAAGGAGTCATATGGAAGCCCATGTACTGCTATAAAAACATTCTCATACTCACACAAAAGGAAATGACAGCTCATTCACAGAGGTTACAATTCTCCACTTCTAAGAAAACCTCATAAGGGATGGGTCAGGGTTCTGTTCTTGTCTTTGTAGGAAAAGGAAAACACCCACGTTTGAGAAGTCATGAGATCTTGGGCATCTAGGCGCCCAAAGAAGAAAAGATAGCTATTCTGAGAGAATCACCAGGGGAAAAAAATCTGACTTATGGTACCAATATTATCTGCAGGGTAAAATCTCACTACCTAAACACACATATCTCCTTACTTCTTAATATAATGGTAGTCCCAGCTCACTTAAAAATCAAAGCTGGATTTGGAGTTGGACTGTGGCTCTTTAAATCCAAGCATGTTGCTAAAAGAAAAACTCATTGTTTCTGTCAGATCAGGAAAGCCCCATGGTGTGGGACAGAAGGAAAATAAAAATCTAAGGACTAAGGTTATCAATACAATGTTTTCAAAATTTCTACTTCTCCTCATGCCTATTTTATCTCTATCATACCTTTTTTATTTGTCTATTTAAATTCTAACTTTCCATGTTGATATGAATAAGGTTTATGTTTTCCACAGTGAACATTAAATCTTCCTACTGTAATCTCTGAAGTTTCCAAGAAGAAGATGGGGCCCCACAACAATTTCAGCAGACAGTGCCACTTAACGATCAGTTTGGACTACAAACTGCTCAGAATAATTTCCATATAGCTAGCTGAGATAATCCAGCTCAACAGAATACTCTAGCCAGGATTTGAGATAAGCCCTGCACTTTCTTATCAAGCACAGACTTGACAAAAGAACAATGCAGCTACCTTTCCAAGGACGTGATAATTAATGAAATTTTTCTTTTCAGGATTCTATAAAGATGATGTCACCCACAGAGAGCAAGAAGTAAATTTAAGGATATGACACCCACATTTCCAAGAGGTGGGGTGGATGGTTTTTGGTCATTCAATGGAATACGGATATTTTTTTTTTTATTGCTTAGGGGGATTTGTTACAAGTTATTATCAGTAATGGTCAAGAAAATGTTAAACAAAGGAGATTAGATTCGAGGTTCTTTTTTGAAAAGAAAAAGGAGGATATAGATATGTTAGATTAAAAGGGTAGATTATTCAATCTACAAGGAAAAGAAAAAGGGGATGATATAGATATGATAAGATAAAACTGTAGATTATTGAATCTACTTTTAAGAAGCAACTACTTCTTTTAAATGTTTTACATCAGATTGAACTTTTGTATATTTTATGCAAATATTGAATATTGATACAAATTTGAAATCAATTTTGTTAAAACATACTATACATATATTTCTTATCTTGTTCAAGGTATTGTCCCTATATGGTTCGTTGACAATGTAATGCAAATTTCTAGTCTTTGAAAGTTTTTATTACCAATTGTTTAGAAAAATAAGGAAATTCAGGTTAATAATTAGTCACTTGTTAAAATTAGTCACATTAGGTATATTTTCAAGACCAAACAAAGTTATGTTTTACATAGAAGGTCATCTCGAAACACTTCAGAGAGCTACAGAATATGGCATTTAAGATGTTTTATTAACAAGTTTTTTTTTTTTTTTATGGCAATGAGACATGTCTGCTCCTGGCAGCACCAAATAACTTCAGAGAAGATAATGGCATCAAAGAAACTACACATGGAGATTGCTTTCCTTGTAGCAAAAGTAAGCTCCTGGACTAGAAAATGTCCTTGCTTTGACTGCTGACAGTATGCTGTTCTAATTGGACAGGCATAACACAAAAGAAAGTGACTGCTAAATATTGTCAAGACAAGGAGGGACAACCCTTCATAATATCCTGCCTCACAGAAAAGTCTGTTGGATATGCTAAGCCTTTAGGCTAAAGATAGATGCCCCAATGTTGCAGAGGAATTTTGGTTTATTGTCCAGGAAGCCAGCTTTTTCCTTCATATTTCACATTTTTTGAAGCCACTTGCTTGCACTTCCTGCTTACTCAGTTAATATTTAATTTTGGGGTCTCTGAGGGAGTTGATGACTACATAGTTATAGTTTACCTGTTTACCTGATGCAGAATGCAAATTATGATAGAAAGTAAATTAGGTACAAGACTTTGAACTCAGCAAAATAGGATAGAGAAGGAGTACTTTCTCTGAATTTATCAAGAGCAAATGGACTAGACATTGTTGTTTCTCTCAGTGTTTGTGCTACTGGTGTTATATGTAGGAAGTAGTCTCCTGTACCCATACATTCAAGACTACTTCCCATTTTCTCTTCAATGAGGTTCAGTGTGGCTGGCCTTAAGTAGAGTTTTTTGATCCATTTAGACAAGAGTTTTGTGCATGGGTATAGATATCGGTCTATTTGCATTCTTCTGCATGTTGATATCTAGTTATGATAGCAACATTTATTGAAAATGCTCTCTTTTTTCCTTTGCATAAGTCTAGCTTTTTGTCAAAAATGAGGGGTTATGCCAGGCAATGGTGACACATGCCTTTAATCCCAAATCCAAGTACTTGGGAGGAGAGGCAGGTGGATCTGTGTGAGTTCAAGGCCAGCCTGGTATACAATAGACAGTTCCAGGACAGCTGGGACTATTACTAAGAGAAACCCTGTCTCGAAAAACCAAGTGAAAGAAAATCATGTGTTCAAAGGTGTGTGGATTAATATCCAGATCTTCAATTCAGTTCCATCAGTTCACCTGTCTCTTTAGGCCAATACCAAGATGTTTCCATTACTTGTAGCTCTATAGTAGAGTTTGAAGTCAGGATGATGTTGCCTCTGGAGGCTCCTTTCTTAGACAGGATTGTTTTGACTATTCTTGGTTTTTGTTTTTCCATATGAAATT
Source organism: Alexandromys fortis (assembly GCF_014885135.2). Lineage (NCBI taxonomy): Eukaryota > Metazoa > Chordata > Mammalia > Rodentia > Cricetidae > Alexandromys > Alexandromys fortis. Next base: position 2,816,046 of record NW_026068036.1, read on the forward strand.
GAGTATTGTTCTTTCAAGAACTGTGAAGAATTGTGTTGGTATTTTGACGGGGATTGCATTGAATTTGTAGATTCCTTTTGGTAAGATTGCTATTTTTATTATGTTGATCCTACCTATCCACGACCGTGGAATATTTCTCTATTTTCTTATATCTTCTTCAATATCTTTCTTCAAAGACTAACATTCTTTTTGTATAGGTCTTTCACTTCTTTGGTTAGTGTTACCCAAAGATATTTTATATTATTTGTGGCTATTGTAAAGGGTGATGTTGCTCTTATTTCTTTCTAGGCCCTTTAATTATTTGTATATAGGAGGGCTACTGATTTTTTAAATTGATCTTTTATTTTGTCCCATTACTGAAGGTGGTTATCAGTTTTAAGATCTCCTTGGTAGAATTTTTGGGGTCACTTTTTTACTATCATATCATCTGCAAATACCAAACATCTGACTTCTTACTTTCCAATAAGTATCCCCTTGATCTCCTTTTGTTTTCTTATTGCTCTAGCTAGAACTTAGAGTACAAAATTGAACAGATATGAAGAGAGTGGACAGCATTGTCTTGCTCTATTAATTTGATGTTGGTTGTAGGCTTGCTCTATACTGTTTTCATTATGATTAGATACATTCCTTGTATCCCTGACCTCCCTAAGACGTTTATCATGAAGAGGTGTTGATTTTGTCAAAGGTTTTTTCAGCATCTAGTCAGATAATATTATGGTTTTTTTTCTTTCAGTTTGTTTGCGTATAAGGTGGATTACACTGACAGATTTTCACATGTTGTACCATCCTTGCATCTTGGGATGAAACCAACTTGATCATGGTGTATGATTTTTTGATGTGTTCTTGAATTCAGTATGCCAGTATTTTATTGAGTACTTTTGCATGAATTTTTATGAAAAAGATTGGTTTGTAATTTCTCTTAGCTGAGTCTTTGTGTAGTTTGTGTATCAGGGAAACTGTGGAGTCATAAAGAGTTTGGTAATATTCCTTCTGTTTTTATTGTGTGAAACAATTTGAGAAGTATAGGTATTAGTTCTTCTTTGAAGCTCCGGTAGAATTCTATGCTGAAACAATCTGGCCCTGGACTTTTTTGCGGTTGGGAGACTTTTGATGACTGCTTCTATTTCCTTAGGGTTATAGGTCTGTTTAAACTGTTTATTGGGTCTTGATTTTAGCTTTGATATGTGGTACCTATCAAGAAAATTGTATATTTCTTTTAGATTTTCTAACTTTGTGAAGTGCAGGTTTTTGAAGTATGACATAATTATTCTTTGGCTTTTCTCAGTGTCTGTTGTTATGTCCCCCTTTTCATTTATAATTTTGATAACTTGGATAGTCTTTCTCTGACTTTTGGCTAGTTTTGATAATAATTTGTCTATGCTGTTGATTTTCTAAAAGAATCAGTTCTTTGTTTCATTGACTCTTTGTTTTCTTTGTTTCAATTTTATTGATTTCAGCCCCGAGTTTGATTATTTCCTGGTGTCTACTCCTCCTGGGTGAGTCTGCTTTTTTTGTTCTCGAGCTTTCAGGTGTGGTGTTAAGTCACTAGTGTGAGATTGCTCCACTTTCTTTATGTAGGCACTTATTGTTATTAACTTTTCTCTTAGTATTGCTTTCATAGTGTCCCATAGGTTTAGGTATGTTGTGTCTTCATGTCTGCTGAATTCTAGAAAGTCCTTAATATTTTTCTTTATTTCTTCCTTGACCCAGGGGTGATTTAGTTGAACATTGCTCAATTTCCATGAGTTTGTAGGTTTTCTACAATTAGTGTTGTTGTTAAATCTAACTTTAAACTATAGCTATGCAATAAGACACAGGAAGTTATTCCAATTTTTTAAATATCTGTTGAGGTTTGCCTTGTGACCAAGTATGTGGTCAGTTTTAGAGAAGGTACTATGAGGTGCTGAGAAGAAGTTATATTCTTTGGTGTTTGAGTGAAATGTTCTGTAGATATCTGTTAAGTCCATTCAAGTCATCTGTTAGTTCTCTTATTTCTCTGTTAAGTTTCTGTGTGTCAGACTTGTCCGTTGGTGAGAGTGGGGTGTTGAACTCTCCTACTATTAGTGTGTGGGGTTTGATATTTGATATTCTGGGTCTGGATTACTTCACTTGGGATGACTTTTTTGTAGTTGTATCCATTTGTCTATAAATTTCATGATGCCACTTTTTTGCAGCTGAGTAATGTGTAAATATATCACATATTTGTTATTCTATGAAGGTATATCTGGATTGTTTACAATTTCCGTCTATTATTAGCAGCATCATAATTAACATGGATGAGCATGACCTTTGGGTATATGCCCAAGAATGGTATCACTGGATATTGAAGTGGATCATATCCCATCTCTCTGAGAAATGACCACATTGATTACTGTAAAAATTTGCAGTCCAAACAAAATGAAAGTTTCCCCTTATTCCACATCCATTTCAGCATGAGCTGACCCCTGTTTCATTGATGTTAACCATTCTGACTTGTGTAAGATGAAATTTCAAAGAAGTTTTGATTTTCATCTTTTCTATGGCCAAGAGAATTGAACATTTCTTTGTGTTTTACAGCCTTTTGAGTTTCCTTTTCTCAGAATTCTTTGTTCAGATCTGTCCTCCATTCTTAATTGGGTTGTTTGTTTTCTTGATATCTAGTTTATTTTAGCTCTTTTTATATCTTGGAAATTAGGCTCCTCTCTGGTGTGTAGTTGGTAAAAGAAAATCTTTTCACAAGCTGTAGGCTGTCATTTTCTCCTCTTGGTTGTGTCATAAGATCACAATTATCATTTGTTGTTCTGTGTTCTGCTCTGAAAACTTTTTCTGATCAATTAGTTCAAAGTGATTGCTCACTCTTCTTCTATCAGGTTCAGTGGATATGGCATTATGTTGTGATTTCTGAACAATTTACTGTTATCTTTTTCAGGGTAATAAATATGACAGATATTATTTTGATTCTTCTACATGCAGCCGTCATGTTTGAACAGTATTATTTGTTGAAGTTGTTGTCTTTTTCCATTGTTTTTCTGACTTTCTTATAAATATCAGGTACCAAAATGTGTGCAGCTTTATATCTGAGTCTCTAATTCAATTCTACTAGTCAATGTGTTGCTTTTTGTGACAATATCATGCTATATTATTGTTAACTATGGCTGAATAGTACAACTCTAAAAAAGGATAGTGGTCCATCCCAAAGTTCTTATATTATTTGTTGAATTAGGAGTGGCAGGGCTGCGTCCCCGGCACCCGGCTGCCCGCATGGCTAGCTTATGCCCGAAATAATTACACAGAAACTGTATTCTTTCAAACACTGCCTGGCCCGGCTAGTTCCAGCTTCTTATTGGCTAGCTCTTACATATTGTTCTAACCCATTTCTAATATTTTGTGTAGCCCACGAGCTGGCTTACCAGGGAGGATCTTAACCTGCGTCTGTCTGGCGCAGGAGAATCATGGCGACTCCTTGACTCAGCTTCTTTTTCCCAGCATTCTCTTCTGTCTACTCTGCCTACCTAATTTTCTGTCCTATGAGGGCCGAGGCAGTTTCTTTATTAGTAAGAAATCACTCCCACATCATTTCCCCTTTTTCTGTTTAAACAAAAAAGAAAGGCTTTCATTTTAACATAGTAAAATTACAAATGATGTGGGAGTGATTTCTTATTAATAAAGAAACTGCCTAGGCCCCTTGATAGGCCCACCCTTAGGTGGGTGGGGAAAACAGAAGAGAATTCTGGGAGAAGGAAGCTTAGTGAGGGAGTCGCCATGATGCTCCCTCTCCAGACAGACGCAGGTTAAGATCCTCCCTGGTAAGCCAGCTCGTGGGCTACACAGAATATTAGAAATGGGTTAGAACAATATGTAAGAGCTAGCCAATAAGAAGCTGGACCTAGCCGGGCCAGGCAGTGTTTGAAAGAATACAGTTTCCATGTAATTATTTCGGGCATAGGCTAGCCATGTGGGCAGCCGGGTGCCGGGGACGCGTCCCTGCCGCTCCTATTTCAACAATTATTCAGGATTGTTTTAGGTATCCTTTGGTGTGTGTGTATGTGTGTCCACATTTAATTGAAAATTATGTCTTCAAGATCTATAGAAGCCAGGTGGTGGTAGGACATGCCTTTAATCTCAACACTTGGTAGGCAGAGGCAGATGGATCTGAGTTTGAGGTCAGCCTAGTCTACAAAAACGAGTTCCAGGCCAGCCAGTTCTGTTACACAGAGAAAGCTTTTCTCCAAAAAATAAAATTAAAAAAAAAAAAAAAAACAGAAAGAGAACAGCAGCAACAATATCAACAAAAAGAACAAGACCTATGGAAAACTGGGTTTGAATTTTGACAGGGATTGTATTGAGTTTGTAGACTGCTATTGGTAGGATGGTTGTTTTAACTGTATTAATCCTATTTATTACAATGTGAGATCTTTCCGTCTTTTGATATCTTCTTCAATTTTTTCAATTACATACAATTTTATCATACAAGTCTTTCACATGTTTGATTAGAATTACTCCAAGGTATCCTAAATTATTTTAGTCTTCTGTGAAAGTGTTGTTTCCCTCATTTCGTTCTCTTTCTATTGGTCATTTGAACATAGGAGAGCTACTGGTTTTGTGTTTGCTTTATTAAATCAATCACTTATCTTTGTTTTCAAAGTATCTTTACTGCCGCATGGTTTCCCCTCTGTCCACTTCTCTCAGCTTCCAAACACAATCTTTTCTGTCTTCTAGGTTGATTTCTTCCTCTGTTTCCTTTCAGAAGAGAGCAGGACCCCCGGGGTTATCAACCAAATGAAGCATGACAAAATGCAATAGGTTAGGCACACTCTTTTAGATCTGTACCCCTTTTTAAACTAGATTATTTATATTCTTGGTACTTAGTTTCTTGAGGTTCTTTTTTTTATTTATTTTGGATATTACCTCTCTATTGGGTGTAGAGTTGGTAAAAATCTTTTCCTATTCTGAGGGCTGTTGTTTTTTATTCTTTGTAGTATCCTTTGCCTTTCAGAAGCTTTTCAGTTTCATGAAGGTTCCATTTAGTAACTGTCAATCTTAGCGCTTATGCTACTGGTGTTCTATTCAGAAAGTTGACTCTTGTGCCAAAGTGTTCAATGGTATTCCCACTTCCTCTTCTATCAGATTTAGAGTAACTGGATTTCTACTGGGGATCTTTGATCCACTTGGACTTGAGTTTTGTGCAGGGTGATATATACTGATCTAGTTTTCTACACATAGGTATCCAGTTAGACCAGCATCGTTTGTTGAAGATGTTTTCTTTTACAATTGAACAATTCTGGCTCCTTTATAAAGAAAATTCACAGGTGAGAGGATTCACATCAGTATCTTTGATTTGATTTCTTTGATCAACCTCCAATACACTTTTTGATTAATATCATGCAGTTGTATTATAATTGTTCTGCAGTACAGCTTGAAATCAGGGATGGGGATACCTCCTGATATTCTTTTCTTGTACAGGATGGTTACTTTACCATATGAAGTTGAACATTGTCCTTTGAGGTTTGAAAAAAATTGTGTTGGGGTTTTGATGGGAATTTCACTGAATCTATAGTTGTTTTTGGTAAAATGGTCATTTTTCTGTTTTGACTTTACTAATCCATGAGCATGGGAGTCCTTTGCATCTTCTGATAACTTCTTCAATTTATTTTTTCAAAAACTTGAGATGTTTATCAAACAAATATTTAACTTGCTTGGTTAGAGCTACCCCAAGATATCTAACATTATATGTGACTATTGTAAAGGGTGTTTTTTCTCTTATTTCTTTCCAATTAAGATTGTCATTTGTGTCTAAGAAGGCTATTGATTTTTTGAGTTAATTTTCTATATATTCACTTCACTGAAGGTGTGTATCAGTTGTAACACTTCCCTGCTGTAATTTTAGGGTTTAGTTATGTATATTATCAGATCATATTTTGAACAGCAAGACTTTGCCATTTTTCTCTCCAATTTGTGTTCCCTCAATCTCCTTCAGTTGTCTTATTGCTAGGAACTCGATTACTATATTGAATAGATATGGAAAGAGTGGACCGTGTAGTCTTGTTTTTGACTTTGGTAGGGCAGCTTTGAGTTTCTCTCCACTTAATTTGATGTTAGCTATAGACTTCCTGTTAATTGCCTTCACTGTGTTTAAGTCTGTCTCTTATATTTCAACTGTATTTGATACTTTTATCATATTGGGTTTTAAATTTTGTCAAAGGCTTCTCAACATCTAACCAGATGACCATGTGTTTTTTTTTTCTTTCTCTGTTTGTTTGTTTGTTTGTACTATAGATTACATTAAATGATTTTTGTCAGTTGGACCATCCCTACATCTCTGATAACCTTCCTCCTTGGTAATGGTGGATAATTATTTTGATGTGTTCTTGAATTCAATTTGAAAATATCTTATAGAGAATGCTTACAGCTATGTTCATAAGGAAAATGGATCTATAGTTCTCGCTCTTTGTTGAATAGTTGTATCATTTTGTTTATGACTATGGCCTCATAAAATGAATTTAGCAATGTTCCTTCTGTTTCTATATTGTGGAAAATATTTAGGATTATTAGACTTAACTTTTCTTTGAAAGTGTGGAAGAATTCTGTGTTTAACATTCTGGCCCTGGTCTTTTTATGGTTTTAAACTTTTAATGACTGCTTCTATTTCTCTAGGAGTTACAATTGTTTATCTGATTCTGATTTAACTTTGATAAATGGTACCTATCAAAACTATTGCCATTTGTTTTAGATATTCCAATGTGGGGTCAAATAAATTTTTAACAGCTGTCCTTATGATTCTTTGAATATCTCTGGTGAATGTTGTTATGTTACAACTTCTCATTTTTTATTTTATTAATTTGGATAGTCTGTCTTTAGTTAATTTGAATAAGGGTTTATCTATCTTCTTGATTTACTCAAACAGCCAATTCTTTGTTTTATTGATTCTTTGTATTTTTCTCCTTTTTTCTACTTTATTCATTTCAGCCCTCAGTTTGAATATCTCTTGCTGTCTACTCCTCTTGGGTATTCTTTCTTCTTTGTGCTCTAGAGCTGTCAGGTGTGCTGTTAGGTTGCTAGTATGAGGTACTTCCAGTTTTTCAAAAGAGCTTTGTGGTATGAATTCTGCTCTTAACACTTCTTTTACAGTGTCCCAAAAGTTTGGATATGGTGTGCATTCATTTTCATTTAAATCTAGGAAGTCTTTAATTTCTTTATTTGTGTTCAGAATGAATAATCATTCAGTAGAGAGTTGTTCATTTTCCATGAGTTTGTAGACATTCCGTTGTTGAAATCCAGCTTTAATCTAGTGGTCTGAGAGGATGCAGGGGATTATTTCAGTTTTATTGTATCTGTTGAGACTTGCTTTGTGATTGATTATGTAATCAATGTTGGGGAAAGTTCTGTAAGGTACTGAGAAAGGGGTATATTCTTTTGGCTTTGGGAGAATGTTCTGTAGATATCTGTTTGGCTCATTGGTTCATTACATATCTTAGCTTCAGCATTTCTCTGTTGAGTTTTTCTCTGCTGCCCTGGTCTGTTGCTGAGAGTGGGGTGTTAAGTTTCCCACTATCAATGTGTGAGGGTCAATGTATATGATGTATTTAAACTTTAGTAATGTTCTTTTACAAATGCAGGTTCCCTTGCATTTAAGGAGAAATGATAAGAATTTAAACATCATTTTGGTGGATTTTTTTCTTTTGATGATAATAAAAAGTCTTTCCTCATCTCTTTTGAGTAATTTTGTGTTTGAAGTTTATCATATTAGATATTAGAATGGATGCATCAGCTTGTTTCACAGGCCTGATGCTTGAAAATCCTTTTTCCAACACTTCTCTCTGAGGCAATATCTGTATTTGATAATCAGGTGTGTTTCTTGTGTGGATCAGAAGAGTGAATCACATCTTTTACTGTTAGTTTGTGTCTTTCCATTTAGAATTGAGTCCAATGATATTGAGAGATATCAATGTCCAATGATTGATAATTCCAGTTTTGGGGTTTTGTTTATGGTGCTGTGAGTGTGTATATTTGTGAAAATGTGTGTGTGTGTGAAAATATGTGTGTGTGTGTGTGTGGTCTTTTCCTAATAGTTTTGTTGGTGTGATATTATTTACTTCCTGTGTTTTCATGACTGTAGTTAACCTCCTTGTTTTGTAGTTTTCCTTCTATTACCTTCTGTAGGGCTGAATTGGTGTTTAAGTATGACTTTATAATGGAATATCTTGTTGTTTTTTTTCTCGTATGGTGATGGAAATTTTGCTGAGTATAGTAATCTGGGTTGGAATCTGTGGTCTCTTAGAGTCTGCAGGACCTCTGTTCAAGCCCTTCTGACTTTTTGGGTCTCCACTGAGAAGTTTGGTAAAATTCTAATAAGTCTACCTTTATGTTGCTTGTTCTTTTTCCCTTGCACCTTTTAACACTCTTTGCTCTGTATATTTAGTGTTTTGTTATTTCATGGTGAAAAGACTTACTTTTATGGTCTAATCAATTTGGTTTTCTATATGCTTCTTGTACTTATATAGGTATATCCTTCTTTGTGTTATGAAAATCTTCTTGAATGATTTAGTTGAATATATTTTTTTGATCTTTAAGCTAAGATTCTTCTCCTTCTTCTGTTCCTATTATTCTTAGGTTTGGTCTTTTTGTAGTGTCCCAGATGTCCTGAATGTTTTGTGTAAAAAGATTTTTTTAGATTTCACATTTCATTGACGGAGGTTATTTAACTTCAATGTCTGATATTCTCTTTTCCATTTCTTGTCATCTGTAAATGATGCATATGTGTCTATTTCCTCTTTGCTTACCTAGATTCTTGTCTTCTAGAATTCCTACTTTGTGTTTTCTTTGTTGCTTATTTTTTCCATTTTGAATCATGAACACTTTTATTTGTTTCCTTCAGCTGTTTCTTTTTCATGGCTTTCTTTATGGGATGTATTAATTTCCTCCAGTATATCGTTTATCTTGTCCTGATTTTCTTTAAAGGATTTATTCATTTCCTTTTAAGGACATCAATTATCTTCATAAAGTTGGTTTTTAAGGTCTTTTTCTGGTGCATCAGCTGTATTGGAATAGTCAAGTTTTGCTGTCATAGGACAGTTGGACTCTGATGGTAACATACTGCCCTGGTTGCTTGTGATTGTCTCCAGAAAGAATGGGTTCCAAAAAGCCAGAACAATCAGTAGGGAAAAACCCTGGTCTCACTGCCAGTGTGGCTCCATAGACTGTCCCAGCCATACAAATGTCACTCACATTCAGAGTGCCTAGTTGATCCTATGCTTGTTCCTTTGATGTCTGGCCAGAGTTGGAAGGTTTCCATTAGCTCAGGTAAGCTGTTTCAGTGGGTATCTTCTTCATGGTCTTAAAATCTTTGCTCATATTTTCACTCCTCCCTCTCGTCAACTAGACTTTGGGAGATCAATGCTCTACTGTGGTTCTCTACATCTGCTTTCATCAGGTGCTGGATGTTATGTTCTATGAAGACATTTAAGATAGTCATCAATCTGACTACAGAGCAAGGCCAGTTCAGGCACCCTCTCCTCTATTGCTTAGGGTCTTAGCTGGGGTCATCCTTATGGATTCCTGAGAATTTCTCTAATGCTAGGTATTTTCCTAGCCCCATAATGACTCCTTATATCAAGATATCTCTTCCCTCGTTCTCTCTCTGTGTCCTTTCCCCATCTCAATCATATTGTTTCTCACCCCCATGCTCCCAATTTTCTCAGAGATTTTCTATTTCCTTTTCCCAGAGGAATCGATGTATGTTTCTCTTAAGGGTCTCTTTATTACTTAGCTTCTCTGAGGACAGGGACTATAAGATCTTTATCCTTTTTTTTTCAACAAATATTCACCTATGAGTGGGTATATGCCATGCTCATTTTTGTGCATCTGGGTTGCCTCACTCAGAATGTTTTTTCTTGTTCCATACATTCGTATGCAAACTTCAATATGTCATTGTTTTATTTTACTGCTCAGTAGTACTCTGTTGTGTAAATGTGCCACATTTTGTTTATCCATTCTACAGTTGAGGGGCATCTAGGTTGTTCCCAGGTTCTTGCTTTTATGTATAATCCTGCTATGAACATAGTTGGACAAATGTGATTGGAGTATGGTTGAATATCCTTTGGGTATATGCCCAAGTTTGGTATTGCTGGGTCTTGAGGTAAGTTGATTCCCATTTTTCTTAGAAACCACCATACTGATTGTACAGAGGGGTTGTACAAGTTTGCATTCTCACCATCAATGGAAGTGTTTGCCTTACTCCAAATCCTTTCTAGCATAAGCTATCATTAGTGTTTTTTATCTCAACCATTCTTACAGGTGGTACGATGGTATCTCAGAGTCATTTTGATTTGCATTTCCTTGATGGCTAGGAATTTTGAGCAATTCTTTGAGTGTCTTTCAGCCATTTGCAATTCTTCTGTTGAAAATTCTCTGTTTAGATCTCTTGTTGAAATAGGAGCGGCGGGGCTGTGTCCCCAACACCCTGGCCTCTTGGCTAGCTTATGCCCGAAATAACAACACACAAACTGTATTCATTTAAAGACTGTTTGGCCCATTTCTATCTAGCCTCTTCTAGGCTAATTCTCACATATTAATTTAGCCCATTTCTAATAATGTGTGTAAACACCCCAAGGTGCGCTTACTGGGAAGATTCTAGCCTACATCCATCCTGGGTCGGAGATGCCTGGGAGAGCGGAGCCTGGCATCTCTGCTCCAGAGAGCAGAGCTGTCAAGTCTCCCCGGGAGCAGAGCAGAGTCTGACCTCACTTCCTCTTCCTCCTAGCATTCTATTCTGTTTACTCCTCCCACCTATGTTTTAACCTATCAGGGCCAAGGAGTTTCTTTATTGCTTAACCAATGAAATCAACAGATTGATATATGACACTCCCACATCACTTCCCCTTTTTCTGTTTAAACAAAAAAAAAAAGAAGGCTTTAACTTTAACGGAGCAAAATTACATATAACAAAACAGTTATCAAGTAAAAATTACAATAATCTATATCATAACTAAGGAAAACTATAACTATAACGAACTATTCTTAACTCTATCAAAGACTCCAGAAAGATACAATATTACCTAAGCAAACAAGAAATCCAAAGTTCTAGAAATGACAGAGACATCTCACTGCCTGGACAGTCACCCAAAGTTCCTCTGTACCATTGGGGCATCCATCTTCAGCCTAGAGGCCCATAGTTTCCAGCAGACATTTCCACAAAGCAGGAAATTTCAAAGGCAGTCACTATCTGCTTGTCCTGAAGAATGTCTTGCAGACTCTTTCATGAATCAGGAACCCCGAAAGATCATCTCACCTTTAGGCAAGTTCAGCAGTCCTCTCTCTGCGGGTTCTCTGTGTCCAGTTTATGCAATAGTCCAGGCAAGAGCAGTTTCTTGCCCAAATGGCTATCAAACTCCATAAGGATCCTCTTCGATGCCCATCTTCCTCTTGAAGTAGATTGGTGCTGCCAGGAGCAGAGTGTCTCATTGTCATGAAAAGTCCTAAGTTATTAAAACATTTAATAGCATATTCCGTAGTCTTTGAAAGATATGAAGAATGCCGATCTAACTATATATCTATCTATATATCTAGAAAATCTAACTAACATGACTACAAACTTGACTATTATGATTGTCTATTAACAACCTATATACATTACATTTTTAAGTGAACTACACAATCACAATACCTTAATCAAGATCAGAAATACATATACATATAACAAAACTGACCTTAAATCTCTATCAATAAAGCAAAATCTATACTAATGCAAATTATTCATATCTATATCATATCCCCCTTTAAATGTAAGAGAACATTTATAAACCATATTTGGGAACATGGGTGCAGTTTTTTTCTCTCCAAACTGCTTCCTGCTGAATGGGGGAGTCGTTAATTAGGTCTTTCATGGTATAACCTGTGTGACAGTTTCATCTCAGTTGGCAGTTGAGCGAAACAATTTTCTGAAGGTATTCACAGCAACCATTTAGCAGGGCGTGGTCCATCATACCGTATAGGAATATAAGAAATCCACAGACTCTCACCCTCTGTGAAAACAAAATAGGAAACTCCTTTCGTAAGCATCATGCCTTAGATCCACATTTCAAAGTCAAGGCATCAAAATCTCTACGTTGGATTAGTTCAGCAGCATTTATAAACAAATATCTTTTGGCAGCTGTTGCTCCTTCCTCAGCATTCAAACAATTCAAAGAGAGCATAATAGTATACAGTATCAAGATTCTCTGTGTATTTTCAATCTTTGTACGCTTTATTTTAACCTCTATTTCATTTATTTTTACTTTTATTTTATATTCTCTATATCTCTTTGACCTGGAATAACTCTGTAGACCAGGCTCTCCTTGAACTATCAGAGATCGCCTGTCTCTGCCTCCCAGGCATTGGGATTAAAGGTGTATGCTACTACACCTTGAATTCACAGAGATCTGTTTGTCTCTGCCTTCTGGGCACTGGGATTAAAGGCCTGTGCTACCACACCTTGAAGTCACAAAGGTCAATCTTCCTCTGCCTCCCAAGCGTTGGGATTAAAGGCTTGTACTACCACATACAACTTCTCTTTTTCTTACTTTTTTTTAATTTAATAATTTTAACTTTTAGTCTGCATATTATTTTCAACACACTGTAAATCATTTAAAATTCTCTTTGTCTTTGAATCTCTCTTTACTATATATCTCTCTTTTTCTGAACACGTGAGTTTTTAATTTACTGAGCAATATGAGTAGGATTAAAGCCGTGGCTTTGCCAGGTAGATCCAGTCCATTCCTTAGCTTTCCAGCCTCATGGCAGAGGTACAGACTGTAGCCATGTTTATAGCCACAATTCTATGGGATTTCAAGGTCCCTGCCAGCCAGCGAGCTTCAGCAGCCTGTGCTTGCAAACCACAGGAACCGCCTGCGTAAAAGAGTCAGAGTTTGCCCTGGCAGGATAGCCCAGAAAGCCGGCATTTTTAAACGGCACAGCTTTTTTCCTGCTACAGCTGAAAACCAAAAAGCATGCGTTCAGCTTTTTGTCAACACCGTTTAATTGTTTCGTGGCAGGACCTCTTAATGAGCTGCAGGGTTTTGCAGTTGAAGCTGAGTCAGGAAACCTCTCTTAGATGAGAGCGCTTGCTTGCCTCTAGCAAGCGGAGCAGACCCAAGAAATTTCTGCTACCAAGAAAACATGCTTCACTCCATTCTTTCCCAAGCTTTCTCAGGCTTTTTGTGGATTCAGTTA
>NW_026068036.1:2834914-2869568 GCF_014885135.2 Alexandromys fortis
AGGTAGCTAGTTGTCTCTGTGATTTGTTGCATGTTTTGGAAGTTGTTTTACTGAACTTCCTAATTACCCAGGTAACATTATTTCCCTTCTCAGATCTTTGATGGGGTTGAAGACTATATAAATGTAGTTACCTTTCTCTCACGACTTGGCCAAGTTATTTATTATACAAGACCTAAGCTAGTTAGAATAGGATATTTGTACTTATTGTATATAATTTTGTAGTAGGTTTAGAACTCTCTTACTTAAACAAAAGGGGGAGGTGTTGCGGGAGGTCCTTCCGCCCCTCCAACCAATAGCTGCTGAGATACCAGCCCATTGGGGCATGGTTTCTCTCCCTTTAAAAAAATGGCTACTTCTTCTGCTTACTCTCTTCACTTCCTGCTCCGCAGGAGACTAGACTCCCTTCCTGGTTGTGCAGATGGCTTTTGTCTGGGACGGTAATCTGTAATTTTTTCCCCTTTAAATAAATAACCCCCTATTAATCATAACTCCAAACTGGTGTGGCATTGTTCGTGACTTATGCCTTCAATCTCTTCCCCATTTCTAATTGGATTGTTTGATATTTTGATGTCTAATTTTTTTTTAGTTATTTATATATTTGGAGAACAGTCCTCTGTCTGATGTGGAGTTGGTGAAGATCTTTTCCCGTTCAGTAAGCTGCCTTTCTGTCTTATTGATTATGTCCTTTGTTTTACAGAAGCTTCTCAGGTTCAGGAGGTCCTATTTATTTATTGTTGCTGTCAGTGTCTGTGCTATTAATATTATATAAAGGACGTGCTCTCCTGTGCTTATGTATTGAAGGCTACTCACCACTTTCTCATCTGTCAGGTTCAGTATGGTTGGATTTATATTAAGGTCTTTAATCCATTTGGACTTGAGTTTTGTGCATGGGCTAGATATGGATCTATTTGCATTCTTCTACATGCTGACATTCAGTTATGCCAGCACCATTTGTTGAAGATGCTTTCTTTTTTCCATTATATAATTTTAGTTTCTTTGTAAAAATTGGGTGTTCATAAATGTTTGGATTAATGTCTGTGTCTTCAATTGGATTTTGTTGGTCAACTTCTCTATTTTTATGCTAATAATAAACTGTTTTCATTAGTGTAGCTCTATAATCGAGCTTTATGTCAGGGATGCTGATGCCTCCCGAAGTTCCTTTGCTATACAGGATTGTTTTGGCTATCCTGGGCATTTTGTTTTTCCATATGAAGTTGAGTATGGGTTATTTTTTTTTTGAGGACTGTAAAGAATTATGTTGGGATTTTAATGGGGATTACATTGAATCTGGAGATTGCTTTTGGTAGGATTGACATTGTTTATTATGTTGATTCTACCTATCCAGGAACAAGGAATATCTCTCCATTTTCAAATAATTTCTTCAATTTCTTGCTTCAAAGACTTAAAGTTCTTGTTGAAGAGGTTTATCACTTCTTTGGTTAGTGTTACCTTAAGATATTTTATGTTATTTGTGGCTAGTGTGAATGATGATGTGTTGCAGATTTTTTTCTCAGCTTCTTTATCATTGTATATGGGAGGGCTACTGATTTTTCTGTATCCTGCCACATTACTAAAGGTATTTATCAGTTGTAGGTGTTCCCTGATAGAATTCTTGGGGTCACTTAGGTATACTATAATATTTTCTGTGAAGAGCGAAAGTTTGACCTTTTTCCTTTCCAATTTGAATCCCCTAGATCTCCTTTTATTGTCCTATTGCTCTAGCTAGAACTTCAAGAACTATGGTGAATACTTATGGAAAGATTTGAAGTCTTGTCTTCTTGAATCTAGTGGAATTGTTTTGAGTTTCTTTCCATTTAATTTGATGTTGGAGGTGGGCTTGCTGTATATTGTTTTTATTATGATTACATGCTTTCCTTATATCCCTGATATCTCCAAGAACTTCATCATGAAGGGGTATTGAATTTTGTCAAATGATTTTTGGGCATCTAATGAGACAATCATATGGCTTTTCATTTGTTTATTTATATAGTGGATTCCAATGATAGGTTTTTATATGCTGAACCATCCCTGCATCTCTACAATGAAGTCAGCTTGGTCACAGTCGATGATTTTTTTTGGTGTGTTCTTGGATTCAGTTTGCCAGTGTTTTATTGAGTATTTTTGCCTTTATGTTAATGAGTGAGATTGGTCTGCAATTCTCTTTTTTGGTTGAGTCTTTGTGTGTGGTTTCAGTATCAAGATCCAGCAATACCATTCTTGGGCATGTACCCAAAAGATGGTCAATCATACTACAGAAGTGTTTGTCCAACTATGTTCATAGAAACATTATTTGTAATATCCAGAACTTAGAAAAAACTTAGATTCTTCTCAAAAGAAGAATGGATAAAGAAAATGTGGCACATTTACACATTAGAGTACTACTCAGCAGTAAAAAAAAAAAAAAAAAAAAAAACAATGACATCCTGAATTTTGCATGCAAATGGATGGAATTAGAAAACACTATCCTGAGTGAGGAAACACAGATCCAAAAAGATGAATATGGTAAATACTCACTCATAAGTAGATATTGGCTATAAAAAAAGGACATTGAGCCTATAGTTTATGAGTGTAGAGGAGCTGTGTATTATGTTGAACCCCTCCAAATATATATATATATATATATATATATATATATATATATTCACCTAGAAATTGGTAACAGACAAAATCACCTGAGAAAATTAGGAGTATAGGGGTAGGGGAAGAAGGAAGTGGAAGGAGAAGAGAAAGGAGAAGAGGAGAGTTGAGAACTTGAGGGAATGGGATAGTCGAGATAGAGGAAGGACAGAGATGAGAGCAAGGGAAGAGATGTCTTGATTGAGGGTGCCATATAGTGTTAGAAGCCTGGCTCTTGAGAAATTCCCAGAAATCCATGAGGATGACCCCAGCTAAGATCCTAACCAATAGAGGAGATGCGGCCAGATCTTGACTTGCCCTATATTCATACTGATGAATTTCTTAAATATTACCACTGAACCTTCATCCAGCAACTGGCAGAAACAGAGGCAGAGACCCACATCAGAGCACTGGACTGAGCTCCCAAAGTGCAGTTGAAGAGTGGGAGGAATGAGAATATGAGCAGAGAGGTCAAGACCATGAGGGTAACACCAACGGAAACAGTTTACCTGAGCTAATGGGAGCTTACAAATTCCAACCAGACTGGGAAGGAACAAGCATAGGACCAAACTAGTCTCCCAGAATGTAGTTGACAGATGCATGGCTGGGGCAGACTTGGGGGCCACTGGCAGTGGCACCAGGATTTCTCCCTACTGCATGTACTGGCTTTTTGGGATTCTACTCTCTTTGAATGTATACCTTGCTCAACCTAGATATAGTAGGAGGGGCCTTAGGTCTTCAACAAAGCAATGTGTCTTACCCTCTCTGAGGATTGGATGGGGTGTACTGGGAGGCTATGTGGAGGGAATGGGAGGAGAGGAGGGATTGGGAACTTGGATTGGTAATTTTTATATCTAATAAATTTAGAAAAAGAAATAGAGAAAAAAGTTTGGCAATGTTCCTTCTGTTTCTATTGTGTGGAACAATTTGAGCAGTATATGTATTAGCTCTTCTTTGAAGTTCTGGTAGAATTCTGCACTAAAAAAAAAATTGGACACATTTTGTTTATTGGTTGTAAGGCTTTTGATGAAAGCTTCTGTTTCTTTGTAGGTCGTAGGTATATTTAAATTGTTCATGTAATCTCAATTTAATTTTAGTATGTGGCACCTATACAAAAAAATTTTATTTCTTTTACATTTTCCAATTTTGTGGAATACAGATTTTGTAGTGTGTCCTACTGATTCCCTGGATTTCTGAGTATCTAATGTTGAAACTGTATTAATAATAAAGTTAATTCTGTATCATGTGGAGTAAATTCAGTGGTTTCAATATGCAAAACAACTCTTTCTACATATTGTGAATCAGTAACTATATTGAGGGGTTCTTTAAAATACTTTAGTACCATGAAAAGAGCATATACTTCTGCCTTTTGGACAGAATTATAAGAGCTTTTTCCCACTTTATTTTAATCTTCTGATTTGTAGACTTCCTTTCCTGGTTTATTCACATTAGTTCAAATGTACAGGCTCTAGTTATTGGTGTGTCACCTACAACGCAGGGAAGAATCCAAGTATTCTTTTTATAAGGTTAATTCTATCACTTTTGGAATAATTGCTACTAATCTCTCCTAAAAAAATTAACACACGCTTTTTACCAGGGTTCATTGTCTTCCCATAACTTTTTTATTTCTTCAGTAGTAAAAGGCACTATAATTTTTGCTGGGTCTATTCCTGGTAGTTGACAAAGTCTCACATTTCCTTTTATCATTAATTAAGGAAACTTTTCCACATAAGTTTTTGATATTTACTCAGTTTATGTGGTATAAAGATACATTCTAATATAATATTTTTCCTCTGAATTAAATTTTCTGTAGGGGAAATTCTAGAAGGCAATATGACTAGAATACAATTAAGATTTGGATCCACCTGATTCACATGTGCTTTTTTTAATTCCTCTTCATCCTAAATTAATTCTTTCTTGGCTTCAGTTGTCAATTCCCTGGGGCTATTTAAGTCTTTGTCATCATCTAAGGTTTTGAATAAATGAACTATTAGATCAGGTGTTATTCCTTCATTGGGTCATAAAGCAAATGTCTTCTAGTAATCTTTGAAAGTCATTAAGAGTCCACAATTAGTCTCTCCTAATTTGAGCTTTATTTATTTATTTTTTTATTAAAAATTTCCGCCTCCTCCCTGCTTCCCTCCCCCCCCCAATCCCACTCCTCACTCCCCTCCCCCCTCCCTCTCCAGTCAGAAGAGCAGTCAGGGTTCCATGCCCTGTGGGCAGTCCAAGGTCCTCCCCCCTCCATCCAGGTGTAGGAAGGTGGGCATCCAAACAGGCTAGGCTCCCACAAAGCCTCTGGGGTTCCTAGGGGTCCAGAGAGATGTCCCCAACTAGGTCCTTGGGCAGCTGAGGAGAGAAAGCCTGAAATGGCCCGATCCTATGGCCATACTAATGAATATCCTGCATATCACTATAGAACCTTCATCTTGTGATGGATGGAGATGGAGACAGAGACCCACATTGGAGCAATGGACTGAGCTCTCAAGGTCCTAATTTGAGCTTTTTGTGTTCTAATTTTCTGTAAACCTATTTTGTAACCTAGGTAATTGGTCAAATCTCCTCTTTTGTTTTTCAGGATCAATTTGTAAAGTCCATTTCTTTAAAACATCCTTTCTAAAGTATCTACCTTTGAATCAGACAGTAAAATATTATCCAAGTAATAGTAAATTATAGATGTAGGAAATTGTTTACATATTTTATCCAATGATTTACTTACAAAATATTGGCATAGGGTGAGGCTATTGAGCTTTCCCTGTGGGAAGACAATCCATTGATATCTTCTAATAGGCTGAGAAATATTATAAGTAGGCACTGTGAAGGCAAATTTTTCTCTGTCCTTTTCTTGTAAAGGTATAGTGAAGAAACAACTTCTTAAATCAGTAACTATAAGAAGCAATCCTTTAGGTAACAGGGAAAGCAAGAATTCCAGATTGTAGAGGACCCATAAGTTAAATTACCTTGTTGTTTTCTTTGGCCTTGTTTGATATTATTATATGATTCAGTTGTTTTCCTATTCTTGAATCCTGTCCCAAGCATTTATAGCTGCTGTGTGTCATAGGGACAAGATGTGTTCATCATAAAGAGCTTGATCATGTGGCTCAGCATAAGTGACCTAGCCAGAATTTTGTCATGAGGTACCTCAAATCCTTTTGCTTTTCCCTGTTGTTCTAAAATTTTTGCCTCTTCTTAATAGTAGCATTTCCACTGCAGTTGCTGTCCATCTTCCAGGACCATTGAAACTAATTAAAGCCAGTTGTGTGGGGTAGCCTTATTGCTGGAAGCCCATGTCTTTACCTTCTCCAGTAGCTAATGGCGAATGCAAACCATAAGATACTACTGCTCCCTTCATTTCTTTTAGATCATTCATACCTATAGGTTTCCATCTACATTCTTTGGATCTTTTTGGGTATTTAGTATTTGGCAGTTTGTCAGAGGTGTTTATGGTGTAAATAGCTAAAAGTCTTGGCAAGTCATCTCTGACAAGTACTAGCCTTTTAAAATCCTTTCCTTGTACCTTCTCAACCTGCTCATCAGTTCTGATAATTTCCTCAATCACTTCAAACCTTTTTACCACTGTCTCTTGTAAAGCCTAGATATCTTACCCTATGAATATTTCTAATGATTTCATTGACTCACCTAACCTCTGGTCCTCATTCTACACATATGATGTCAAGGTATGGAATTTTTTCATTAAGGATAACTTTTCATCCTTGGACATCTTAAAGGTTACTGACTGAAGGAGTTCGTACAGCAGGTGGGTTTCTGGGCAGAATGGGCCTTGTAGCTTACAGTGCCAACCTTTGGTGGGTTGGAGTAGCCTACCTGCAGGAAGCTTGCTGGCTCACTGGCTAGTGAAGCTGAGGCAGGTGGGGAAGGGGCTCCTGTATTTTGTTCAGGTACTGAAGGCCTAGACAGTAGGTTGCCAAGCTGGCTGTCTGTTCACTCACCTTTTGGTTTGCCTCATATTCTTTCTTAATCCATTTTTTTCAGTAGTGAGTTGTTCAGTGTCCATGATTTTATAAGCTTTTTGTTATATCTGTTTTTGTTGAAATATAACTTTATTTCATGCTGGGTAGATAGGATGCAGAATGTTATTTCAATTTCTTGAATCTGTTAAGTCTTGTTTATGTCCAAGAATGTACTTAGTTTTTGAGACTATCCCATGAATTGCTGAGAAAAAGGTATATTCTTTTGTGTTTGGGTAAAATATTCTATAAATAATTGTTAGGTTCATTTGGTTTATAACAATGCTGCAGCATTTCTCTGTTTAGCTTTTGTCTGGGCAACCTGTCTGTTAGAAAGAGTAGGGTATTGAAGTCTTGCAATATCAGTGTTTGATGTCAATGGTATTTAAGCTGTAGTGGTATTTGTTTTATGAACTTGGGAACCCTTATGTCAGGTATATCATATTTAAGAATTGTCATGTCCTTTTGGTGATTTGTTTTTCTTTAATGGATATGTAGGGTCCTTCCCTATTTATTTTGATTAATTTTTGATTAAAGCCTATTTTGTCAGATATTAGAATGGCTACACCATTTTTCTTAGTTCAATTTGGTTGAAAAATCTTTTTTCCATTTTTTTTTACTTTGAAGTGATGTCTATGCTTGGTGGTAAACTGTTTTTCTAGGATATAGCAGAAAATGGATACTGTTTGTCATCCATTCTGTTAATCTGTCTTTTTGTTGTAGAATTGATACCATTGATATGGAGTTTCATTAATGAACAGTGGTTGTTGATTTCCATAATTTTTGTTGTATGATGTGTGTGTGCTTTTCTTCTTTTGATTTGCTTGTCTGGGATTATTTATTCCTTGTGTTTTCTTGGGTGTAGCTAACCTCCTCAGGTTGAGGTTTACCTTCTAGTGCCTTCTGTAGGGCTGGGTTTGTAGCTAGACATTGCTTAACTTTGGTTTTAACATGGGATGTTTTATTTTCTTTACCTATTGTGATTGAAAGTTTTGTTGGTTATAGTAGTCTGAACTGGAATATGTAATCTCTTAAGAGTCTGTAGTACATCTTTCCAAGCCCTTCAGTTTTTAAGAGTCTCTATTGAGAAGTAATATGTAATTCTAATAGTTCTGACTTTTTCTGTTAAGTGGTATTTTCCTCTTGCAGCTTTTAATATTCTTTCTTTTTGAATGAGCAAAAGTGAATATCTATAAAAAGAGAGAGATTACCATGTGGAGGGTATATACATTTGTACCAGGAAGATATAGCAGGCTAGATTCAAGGGGTATTCTTATGGAGTAGACACCCTTCAAGTGGGAATATCTCTTGTTTAGAAAGGAGTTAAATGGAAGTGGACTCTAGTATTTGGAATCAAATTTGGTGGGAGGCAGAAGCCAGAGAAACAAATAATCTATGCATATTTAAGAGCATCAAATCAGCAGTGTGGCTTGGAGCAGCTGAGTTCCTTGGAAGGGAATTCATCTATGAGATTTTTATGGTTTTAGCATCAAGTGAATGAAAAAATTGAGGACCTGACTGCCACTAGGTATGGGTGATGAGAAGGTTTATGGTAATATAAAGAATAGATGCTGCATCTGGAAGGGTCTAGCCTGAACCAGGCCATGTGGTGAGGGACAGGAGAAGAGCAAGAAAAAAAAAGCAGAGAAATGGAACAAAGAGAGTACTTGGGAATTCAGAGGCCAAGAGGCCAAAGAGACTGAGTGACATAAATGGCTGGGTTATACAGGGAAGAGAGGCTTGGGGAAGGGAAGCTCATGAGCTGGAGTGTTTTGGGTAGGGGGCAGGGTATACTGACCATGACAATTTTGTAACATAGGCAACGCTTTCACAGAGAACTCTCATTCTCAGCTCAAATGTGTCCAGAGGATAACCTAACTCATGGAGTCTTTCTCAGGTATGTCCAGAAGTTGACCTAATCCATGGAATCTCTCTTAGATATGACCAGAGGTTGTCCTAACCCATGAAGTCTCTCTTGTGTGTCCAGAGGATGACTTAATCTATAGAGTCTCTCTCATGTGTGTCCAGAGGTTGACCTAATCCATGCTATCTCTCTCATGTGTGTCCAGAAGATGACCTAATCCATGGAGTCTCTCTCAGGTGTGCCCAGAGGATGACCTTATCCATGAAATCTCTTGGGGGTATCCAGAGATTTGCCTCTAGGTGATTCTAGGCACTGTGTATTTTACAATCAAAATTAACCATCACATTGGTCATCAACATTTATAAACTTCACACCTAAAATCTTTAAGGTGTAATGGTTTTAATTAGATGCCCATCCCCTCCCCCCATTGACTGGGGCTTTTGAATAACTGGTCCCTAGTTGGGGAGACTATTTGGGTAGATTTTGGAAGGTGGCCTTGCTGGGGGAAGTATGGCTCTAGGTAGGATTTGGGTAGTCTTTAGTTTTCTTATTCAGCTTCATGGCTGCAGTTCAAGATGCAAGTGTTCTACTACAGAGGTCATGCCTGCCACGTGCCTGCCGCTTCCCCTACTGTCATGGTAATAGACTCTTATTGCTTTGGAACAAAAAGCACAAATAAACTATTTCTTCAATAAATTGCCTTGGTTTTTGTGATTAATCACAGACACTGAAAAGACTAGCACAGTATTAGATTAGCAGTAGGCTATTTTGGTCATATTTATCAATAACTGATACCAAATTAGAAATCAACCCAGGTATATAAATAGAGGTATATATACATATACATATACACATGTGTGTATGTATGTATATATGTGCTAAAAATCAATCTTTGTTGTATAAAGACCACTCCATAGCAATATAACACACTGACAATACAAATGGCAATGTATTTCCAAAGTGATAAAAATAGTTTTAAATACTAATGAAGCATCTCATTTTAGCTATATTTTCTTGGTTTTTATTTAGAAAGCTCAGTAAAACAGGCATCACAGTTTAGAAATATTTTAATCTCACTGTAATTCAACATTTAAAAAGGTACTCATTTCTGATTTTCAACAATGAAATTTATAAAAATAATTTTGCATTTATAAAATGAATTGTTATCTCACAATAAATTATTTATATCTGTCACCTGAAAAAGTGTATTTTATAAAAGCAATGACTTTTCTTAACAATATCATGATAATACATTGAAAACATCAGTTCTTCTTTGTCCACCATTTCTGGCAGCTTGATGTATAAAAATACTATATTACAAATTCCCTGACAATAGTTATCAAAACAAAGTTATTAGCAATAGTTTTTAAACATAACTTTTTCATAAATTTTTATGAACACATTATTCATTAAAATATAAATTTTATATTCTGTGTTTTTAGATGATTTACCATGGTCTGAATGCCCAAATGCCTCCTCACTTATGTTGCTACACAGTCAAAAATATGATGCTATGCAGAGATGGGTATACTGGAAGGTAAAGAGGTCACGAGGGCTGAGCCTGCATGAGGGAGAATTGTATTCGTACAAAAGTGGTCCCTGAGAGTTGTTTCACAAATAGCCATCTATAGATCAGAGAGAGAATCTGATAATTCTTTGCTCATGGGCTTCCTAACATGGACAGCAATGAGAAATAAATTTCTGTTGTTTACTTTTCCCCATATATGATATTTTCTTATAGTGGCCCAGGTAGACTAGTTTTTTATTTTAGGAGAATAACATTAAAGAAGGAAACAAAACCTACAAATGATATTTATACTGATGAGATTTAGTTACTTGCTTGTTTCATGGAACAAGAGTAAATTTTCAAAATATTAAGAATTAAGGAACCACTCTTTCTCTTTGCCTTCCCCCTCACTCACTCAATGTTATAATTTAGTTTAGAAGGTTAGTTGCATTTGAAGAAATACAGGTGATTCTATGAAAGTGCTGATAGCTGTCAGACTACTTCACTTTTAGAGCCGAGTTAGTTCATATGAAAATGGTCTTTGTACTACTAGGAAGGTGGAAACAATGACTCAAGTCTGAGAAACTGGGAAGGTCCCTGGAAAACCTTAACCCAAAATCTTACAACTTTGAATGCTTTTTAACTTTTGATATATATTCGATTTTATATACTTATATAATAATATTTATATTTATGTATTCAACCATTTTCACTACTTCTGTAAATATAAAAGGGAAAGAACAAGAAAGGCTGGGAGAAGGAGAGCAAGTACACGCAGAGGTGTGGCTATTGCTGCTTCATAAGGTGTCCTATAATTAATGCCTTGAAAATAAATTCCAGATGTAGGTACTACATCAAACGAGTTGGGGCTACTTTTCAGTCAAGAATTATGTTCAGTATATTCCTATGCTGCAAATTTCCCTAAGTCATCAAAACCAATCTTGTGTACTTTTATGTTCTTTAGTTTTATAGGGAAAGATGTGAGGATTGCAAAAGGTACAAAACTGATCTCTTATCCTCATTGCAAATATTGTAAGCTGTTGTGTACTTGTTACCTTCATTCATGAGCATTATTGGCAAATAATATTCCATTGTTAGCCTGGGTATATTTTAAAAACCACACCCTTACCCAGTCTCATTAAAACCAACCAGATCTGGGTTTGCACAAATGTGTTCAAAGACATGTTCTCCGGTGTCCTTTCTCCCAGAGTTGTATAACTTGAGCTGACACACGTTTACATAGAAAGACTTTCCTGGTTTCCCAGAGAGCTGGTGTGGGCATGCGCCAAGGTCTAATGAATGAGTGACTTTCCATATTTCCTATGAGTGAGACATGAATTCTCCTTTATATTGAGCCATTACTTGGCATGACTTTGTTTTACTATGGCTTGTATCATCACTAAAAGAACCAACATGCCTTTCCTTAGCAGACCTCTTCAAATTTAGTCACATTGCAGAGTATATCCAGTCATCCTTAAAATGGCATTAGTTCTCTGAAGTTAACACGGAAACATTTGCTGCAGGTAGCAGAAGGCCCTGACTATTATCCTTTCGAGAAATGCTCTATTTCACCTTCTCTAATCTTCAAGTTTACAATTTATTTTTTAAAATAATTGGTTTATTTTTATATTACCTAGTGTTGCTGATCTACTTTTAACCAATAAGAACATTTAATTCTGCACCACATTATAACAAAGCAATTATTTACAGATTTAAATTAATATTATGAAAAAAAAAAGAAAAAGAAAGCCATACATAAGATCCCAGTAGCGTGGGCACAGTGCAGGAATAGTTGGAAACAATACACTATTAAAAAAAAAAAAAAACTTCAAATTCAAATATACAGAGGTTGCATGTGAAAGCTTTCCTTTACAGCAACAATAAGCATAATGTGGTTACAAACAAGAAAATAGGATACCACCTTACAACAGCACCATGGAGAAGCAAGCCTTGCCTAAAAGTTGGCAAAAGTACCATCCCGAGACATTTCAAGAGCAGTGGGTTTCACATTTACACAGTACCATTCAGAAGTGAGCACCTTCTCACAACTGCTTTTGTTTAGAGAGGGACTGGTGTGAAATGACAGACGCCTGGTTCGCAGTGATTTTGTACTGTTCTTGCCCAGAGCCCTGGGGTGGGGAAGGGAGTGGGGTTTCTGGAGTTGCTGAAAAGGAAACACAGAATAGTGTATGTTAGCCGTCTCTCTGCCGCACCACACAAGGTCCTACAGAATGTCAATAGGCATTAGTATATTTAGGGAAAAGGTCACATGTAAAGCATTGATGTTTAGAATGAATTATCAGGCCCCTGACACACTAATGGTGAGATGCTCATCCTCCCTTCCCACATAGAGTTAAACAATGAGAGACTATCATGCTAAGCAATCTGTTCTCACTTCAAGATGTTTCCTGGCTTTCATGTGTTCTCCTACACACCCAGAAGAAAGAACTTACTAAAGACAATTATTAGAATGTTGATTTATCTCAAATATTAGAAAGGGCAATCTTCATAACATCTCTAGTCAAGATATGTATAAAATGAACATATATGTGGCTTGCATTCTATACATTTTATATGATCTAAAAATTAAAGTTCAGCTGCTTTACAAGAGTTTTGAAATCGAAGCCACAGCCCATAACCTCTGGAGCACGCTAGTTTGTTGCTATACAATCCTATTACAATTGAGCCGGCCTGCTCCTTCCCCTTCAATGCTAAGAGCAAACCTGCATAATCAAATAGAAAGTAATTGAATATAAAAAATTGAATTGAAAATTTTTTTGAAATGTAGTTTGAATACTTTATTGAGCAGGAATGTATTCCTTCCTATCGTGGAATTTTAGTATATTGTAAAATAAAATCTATGATATCCTTTAACTTTAAAAAACAAAATATTTGCTATAACTAGTATTAAATGTTTGCTCACATTATAAACATCATAGATTTTTCAGTTTTTAAAGAATGCATATAAAAACAAGAACAATCTCCTTATGGCTGCTATTCTTTAATACCTTATATTATTGCTAAGTATGGATTAGCAATTACTTCAAAAATCTTTCCCGAGACAGGCTTTCTCTGTAGCTTTGGAGCCTATCCTGAAACTAGCTCTTGTTGACCAGGCTGGCCTTGAACTCACAGAGATCCAACTGTCTCTGCCTCCCAAGTGCTGGGATTAAAAACGTGTACCACCACTGCCCCACAAAAAGCAGCACTTTTTTTTTTAATTTTTATTAAGCTCTACATTTTTCTCTGCTCTCCTCCCTACCTCTCCCCTCCCCTTCAACCATCTCCTAGGTCCTCATGCTCCCAATTTACTCAGGAGATCTTGTCTTTTTCTCCTTCCCATGTAGATTAGATCTATGTATGTCTCTCTTTAATGTGGCTTGTTTGAATAGAAATACAGAAATTTTCTACTCAAATTATTTCTTGACAAATAGAGCAGTTTTAAATTTTAGGGATCTTCTATAAAGATCAAAAAACCACTGATTTCTTTTAGCTGATGTTTAATGTCTCGCTTTGCATAAAATACAAACAGTTCCAAGCAAGCACGAACAAGCTCAAGTTTTTCTTTAAAAGCCAGTCAAGTGGAACTCCAAAAATGTGAAATTACATGGGCCATGTGGGCACACCAACATTATAAATAGTTATTAAAGATGATTTTATGTTCAGTAGGCAATGCAAATATGCATAAAATTCTGTCACTACAGCAAAAGCCAGTGAAGTATGTTACCTGATTTGATATTAAAAGAAAGCAGATGACAAGTAAATTTTGGATTAATAGGTACAGATTCATAAGCATTGTTTTATGTTTTAATATGAGGCATTTCCCTCAGACCACATATGGATGGCTTAGCCTCAAATTGGTGGTGCCTTGGGGAGTGGTGGAAACTTCAGCTGGAAGTAGATCTTTGGGGAATGCCTCTGGAAAGTGGTTCCCCCATTCCTGTCTCTCATTCTCTGCTTCTCACCTGCCTTGAAAGGAGAAGTTCTACTGCACTAAGCCCTGTCTTAAGTTTTCTTGCCATTCTCCCTTCAGAGTGTGTGTAGCAAGCACATCATGAAAGCACTGAGACCAGGTACCAAAATCAATATTTTCTGGTGAGCAGTCAGTCCCTCTTAGTTCCTGCCATAGTGATGAACACTGATTCACAGATGATTAACCAATCAATCTAGATGCCATGTTAAATAGAATCTTTATCCCCAGAGTAACATTAAAAAGTCAAACTTGCATTAAACCTACACCAATGAGTGGTTAACATGGCCACCAACAACTTATAACACTTAACAGTTTTTCAAATTCTAAAGAATTTTCTTAAGTAGCCACATTTTGCACAATTATTATTTGTTGTAATTGTAGTTACCATAGCTTAGTTAAAATGCACTAATCTTTTAACAACATGGTTTAAAATCCAGTTACCATGGTAACTTACAATTACGAATACCTGCGTAAACAAAACTTAGTCTCAATCTTCCATCTAGAAACCACTTCCTAAATAACAGATGCCATTTTGATCAGCCACTGATCACAATGCATCTCTGTCTGTGATGGGCCACTGACATCTTTTGTTTAGCTTAGGCAAGGACACAGCATGTAGTTGTCTTCTTTCTTGTCATCACAATAATGATCTCTGGTAACCAGTTATGAAACTGGATAATTGAAAGAACTGACCAACAGCAATGATAAGCAATGAAGAAATAATAAACAATAATGCTGGAAATTGAAATTCAAGTCTACACAGGACGATAGCAGAAACAGCTCTGCAGATATTACTGCTGTTCAAGGCTAGAAACATGCATTTAGGAACTTAGGAAGGAATATTTGTTTGTGTAAGGGAGAGAAAGTTTGATTTAAAAAAAAAAAAAAGCAATGGAAGTGAAATCAGCAAAGAAAAAAGTCCTAATGAACAAATTTACACAGCTACATCGGGACATTGAACACAGAAAAGGTAAGATGCGGAAAGTTGGTTCAAGCTTCTGAAAGGGAAAAACTGACCACCATCCACTCAAACTGTTTCCTTTCTGTCAGGACACGGACCAGGATGGAAGTCCTATGAGGAGAACCCTGAGCGACTGTGAGAACAGTCAAGAAAACAATACAAGAATCTTATGACTTCAGCTTCTTCAAAACAAGTAATTGTTTTTAGAATGTGTTTTGTACTCCTCTGGGTGGAAAATATGGGAATGAATTTATTTCGGGGTACTCACTATTGCTTGTTATTGTTATTCAATTCAATATTTAAACTTTTATTCTTTGTATGGAAAAATGTGTTTTTGCCACATGTGTCTTGTCCTTGTGATTGTATCAGTTCAAACTCAGGAGAACTTTACTTAGGTGACCTTTCTTAACCCTCACAGCATAAATTGTCCCAGACTTTGAGTAAAGTTGGCTACCACATACTTTAGTTCACCTCACTTACAGGATCCATTCTCTCTGGTCCCACAAACCCTAGAACGATTTCTTCTAATGAAAGAAGGCAGCAACGAATGCTCAAACTAGTCTGTTCTATTTTTAACAACAAAATTATAATGTGTGACTTCTCACTGTTTTGATCCCTTATATCACATTTATTTCTTCAATTTTTTAAAATGTTTTCTATCTGTAGTGAAGAGCTTTTGGTATTTTACCAATTTTACAGGTTATGATCAACCATTATTAGCCTATTGTTTATTACAATTTGTTAGTTTCCATTTAATGGCTATTTGTATGGCTCTACACCAACACCAAGCAGACACTATCTGTATATTTTATATTGCCCAGACTTATAGAATAGAAAAAAAATTAAGTGTTAAATCTTCAGTCTTGGATTTGAACTCATACCTTGAGAGAGTAAGTAATGATCGGAGTATTTAAGTCTCATACTTGTAACTACGGTGGAGGAAATCCCATCTAAGATCTGCAGTTACTGGGAACTGAGAGTTTCCCATCC
The DNA here is from genome assembly GCF_014885135.2 of Alexandromys fortis. Taxonomy (NCBI): domain Eukaryota; kingdom Metazoa; phylum Chordata; class Mammalia; order Rodentia; family Cricetidae; genus Alexandromys; species Alexandromys fortis. Next base: position 2,850,794 of record NW_026068036.1, read on the forward strand.
TAAGTTATAATTTCCCCAAATAACTAAAGTTAAGAGATGTTACAGATGGGGTTTCTTCAGATACTTACAGATTTGGTCTGTATGAACCAATGTGGACATGGGACCTAAAAGTATCGTTTGCCCAGTTAGTGGATCCTGAGACAAATGGGGGTGCATTGGGTGATGGAGATGGCTTCCCTCATTGGCAGCACCTATGAAAGACATAAAAAGGTTGCATTAGTGACATTTACTGTGGCTTCACCTTGATGCACGTTTCCAAGGATCATTTAAATGCTACTATTTGCAAAGCACATATGGAAAAAATTCAGAAACGAATGTAGAGTGCTACCCCCATGTTAAAGACAATGTCCGCTTTCATGGTGCATTGGAGAAATAAATGCTATATCATAATATTGAGTATTAATAATGGACCTTGTGTGCTGTTTCCTGGAATCATTAGGTTTCTTGCCTGTTGTTAAAGCAATTCCAAGAATCACTTACCTCAAGTTTATAGTATTTGGATTCACCCTAATGGTATGAACAACTTTTATTTCGGAAAGATAACATTAGGAACACATTAAGTACCAGAAAACTAAAAATAGATATAGTGATTTTCCAAGGAAATTTAATCTAAATCAGAACATAAAATAACGATTCCTTAACTTATTCCTGACATTTATTGCAACCCTGAAGTAGCATTTTCTTCTTCTACGAGTTTATGTCAGCTAATTCCTTCAGGGGCAAAGTGTTCATTTTTCAGTCATTTGATTCATATATGGGTTAAGCAGCAATTTCTTTGTTTTTAGACTTTTAAGGAAGTGAAAGTCAAAAGAATCCATACTTCTCAAAGCCCTTGAAGAATCCATACTTCTCAAAGCCCTTGAAGAATTCATACTTCTCAAAGCCCTCAAAGCGGGGAATGCATTCTAGTGAGCACACTAGTAAGCACACATGGAAGAGTCTGAGGATTGAAGTCAAAGAGGCCAGCCCACAAGCGATGCCAAGGGCTAGGGAGAACTAGCATGGTAATCTATTCAAGATCCTTTGTCTACCTCACATAATGTAGACTCTCTATGTGTAGCAAACTAGATTTTGTATGCCCTGTTAGAAGACCAACAACAGGGAGGAATGGGAACCTCAAACTAATGAAGTAACTCTAGGCCAAAGGAAATAAAGGGGCACCCTCCTCTTGTGCATGGGCAGTAAAGCTAAGCGATAAGGAAGTGCGGAAGTGCACTCACCGCCCAGCAACATCTCTTGGAGGAGGTTGTCAATTTTGACCATGCCGAACAGTTTGACGAACTGAATTTGCTCAATCATCTGCCAGGTGATGCTCTGCAGGGTGGGCAACAGCAAGAGCAGCTCCCCGAACCTGCCCCGGGAGTCATACTGCCTGTCGTTGATGTAGTCCTCCAGGCTGATCTGGACCTGGAACCGCATGTTCTTAATCTTCACGGGGTCGCTCAGTCCCTTTGCATCTGGTGAGGGAACAGACATAGGCATGCTTAGGAGGCCAGCAGACGGAAGACTCTATAAGGTGGGGAAGGATGGTTTAAGTATCACGCTACTAATTTTCACAGTTTTGAAAACACACCTGGGTCAAAGAACACAATGGCCTTCAAACACGCATACTCATTGTCATCTATCTGGATCTCTTGAAATGGTCTAACCAGCTCATCGAGGACCCGGTTAGCCACACGGCTGACTTCTACTTCACAGCTGTTACGGTGAATGACGTAGTTGTTTCCTGGAAGAAAATAAAGAATTAACCACCGTCTCTACTGGACTGTTGTGATGGAGGAAGGTCATTGGTTAATTAAAAAAGAAACTGCTTGGCCCTGATGGGTTAGAACATAGGTGAGTAGAGTAAACAGAACAGAATGCTGGGAGGAAGAGGAAGTGAGCTCAGATGCCAGGCCAGTGCTCTCTGGGGCAGACGCGATGAAGCTCCGACCCAGGATGGACGTAGGCTAGAATCTTCCCGGTAAGCGCACCTTGGGGTGCTACACACATTATTAGAAATGGGCTAGTCCAAGGTGCGAGAGTTAGCCGAGAAGAGGCTAGATATAATGGGCCAAGCAGTGTTTAAAAGAATACAATTTGTGTGTTGTTATTTCGGGGCATAAGCTAACCAGGCAGCTGGGAGCTGGGTGGCAGGAAAGCAGCCCTCAGCTCCTTCAACACTGTTGGACGCTGTTTGCCTTTTTATGTATTGGTGTTCAAAATGGTGTCCTGCGGCATGGACTGTGTTAGGTATTGCACCTTCCCATGGCACTGACTTCGTCAGGCGAGAACATCAGAACGCTCAGAGAGAATCGATAACGATAATGTACCCGTGTGCGTTTTAACAGCCTCTGTCACTGGTGATAACAAAAAGTACAGACTCATAACCAGCTAATAATTGACAGGGGCGAATCGACCGGTAATGATTAGCCTTCCTCTGTGTCAGGCCTCTATTAGTGCCTCGCTCCTTAACGAGCTGAACACAAATCCTAAAGAATCCTCCTTGCTAACAGTGGATTAAAGCCAGCATGCTTTGGTGCTCTTAGAGTAAGAACAGATCAGATGCAGTTTAAACAAGCTTAAGCGTGGGAGAAGAATTAGCACGGGCGTTGTCACGAGTTCCCTCACAGATAGTATACTCCATTTTTCGGGTTTGTTCTTTTATGTGTGTGTGTGTAGGGGGAGGCAAGTCTGCAATAAATTCAGCCTATGCATAGAAGTCAGAGGACACCCTTACTTTGCACCTCGTTTAATCCAGTATATCTTTGTTGCTCTGTGTTGTATGCCTGGCTAGTGGGCCCGTGAGCATTCCGGGAACCTCCCTCGTTTGCCTGCCCTCCCCAATAGAAGTCCTGGGCCTACAGATGCACGTCATAGCACCTAATGTTACATAAGTCTTGGGTATTTGTATCCAATTCTTCACAATTATGTGGGAAGAACTTGACCCCCTCAGCCATCACCCCAGGCTCTTCTTCCTTATTCTGCCACCTGATTTTACTTTCAGTTTGACTCAGGCTAGAGTTAACTGAGCAGAAGGAACCTCAATTGAAAAACACCTCCATAAGATCTAGCTGTAGGCAAACCCATTGGGTATTTTAGTGATTGAAATGGGAGGTGCCATTCCCAAACTGGTGGTCTTAGGTTCTATAACAGAGCAGGCTGAGCAAGCCATGAGAAGCGCGTCAATCGGCAGCATCCCTCCATGGCCTCTGCATCTGCTCCTGCATCTAGGCCCCTGCTCTGCTTGAGCTCCTGCCCTGACGTCCTTCAGTGACGCAGGAAGTCATGTGGAAATGAAGGCAAAGTACACGCTTCCCTCCTCAAGTAGCTTCTGGTCCGTGTTATCACAGTAATAGAAATCCTATCTAAGACACTTAGTTTCTTTACATAGAGGTGACTTGGCCAGTTTATTGAACTGAGTTCAAGGGAGTTCGGAAATGTGATAGAGCAGAAGAGCTAACCCTCCAAATCCTTCTGTCTTAGATATTCTCTGGGTATAAGGTAGTAAATATTTATCACAGTTTTAAAAATAAACATATCCTGGTACTAAATAAAAAGATATATTTTTAATTATCCCACTGTAGGTAAAGGTGACCATTATTGTCTGGATCTTGGATATCTCCCAAAGGCTTATACATTGAATTTTTAAACTGCAATTTACAGCATCACTGGGAAATAGTAAAGCCTTTAAAACTGAGGCCCTCAGGGAAGGGAAGGGGTTAGTTCACTGAAGATATGCCCTTTTTTTAATTTGATTTTTTTCCCCTGCACAGGTATTTGGCGTCCATGTCTATCTGTGCAGCACATATGTGCTGGGTACCCACAGAAGCTGGAAAGGGTTGTCAGATCACCTTGAACAGATAGCTGTGAGCTACCTTGTGAGTACCAGGAATCACACCCTGGTCCTCTGGAAGAACAGTTAATGCTCAACCCCTGAGTCATCTCTCCAGTCCTCAAGGTGTCCTTTTGAAGGGAGTATATGTACACTATATTTCTCTCTCTTTTTAATATGAACAGTGTCCTCTGCAGAATACGCCTTCCACAGTGTTCTGTGCTGTCCCCTGTCTAGAGCAACAGGGTCAAGCACCTATAAACAGAAACCTCAGGAACTGGGAGCCACATAAACTTTTCACCTTGGTTTGTTTGAACGGTTGGGTTTTGGAGACAGGGCTTTTCTGGAACTTGTTCTGGAGACCATGCTGGCCTTGAACTCAAAGTTGTGCCTGCCTCTACCTCCTGAGTGCTGGGGTTAAAGATGTGAGCCACCAATACCTGGTTTCACCATTCCTCCTTTTAAGCTGATTGTTTCAGGTACTTTTCCAACATTGTGAATGTCCCAAAGTATCCAAACACTGAAGTGCCAACCTATCTCCCAGATCCAATGTCAGCTTTGTGATTTGTGAGGGACTAAAATATCGTATATATTTAAAGTGTGCAAATGTAATGCTTGTATATACACATACACGGAAAGAGAGATGATTACCACAGCCACACAAACTGAACATACCTATCATTGTATATAGTTATCTTTATGAGCATTCTATTCTGTCATGTGAAAAGAGTTGACCTAGTTATTAATGAAAAATGAGGTATAGCATGCTTGTTTTCCAGGTTATATTATAAAAAGATTTACAGAAAGAACAGAATTTACAATGTTTGGTAGAAATGCAACCAACATGTGTAGCTGAGGTCCATGGCACATTCTGTTGTCCCTATTATGGTTTAGAATTCTAGGTCTTGGCTGACTGACTTTCCATCATGATCAAAACATTCCCTTCCTCTATTCCTTCATTGCAGAATAGGCATGATAGCAGGGTTTACCTTCAGTGAATAAACAAGAGAGTGTATGTTAGCACAATGCACTTAAAGCAGAGCATTTAATAAGTGTATATGTTCAATAAATACTTAGCACTCTTACATCGTGTCCCATTCGTTTACATTTGGGACTTAAATGTCACTCCGAAGCTAAACTTTTCAGTTAACAGGACAGGACTGAGACAGTCTTCAGGGAGAATGCTGGGTCTTCTTGTGTCTTTTCTCCCTACTTACTCTTTTCTACTGTTTTTTTTTCCAGTTTTTTGAGACAGTGTTTCTCCATGTAACAGCCCTGGCTGTCCTGGAATTAGCTCTGTAGACCAGTCTGACCACAAACTCACAGAGGCCCACCAACCTCTGACTCCCTAGTGCTGGGATTAAAGGCATGCACCACCACCGCCCAACCTCTGTTTTACTTTTGCTGATTCTTACAATTCTACCTACCAGTAGTTTTCAGACATTGCCCGCCCTTTCTAATACAATTAGTTTATAGTGTATTGTGAACAACAAGATCATAGGAAAGAAATATGTTCCTTAAAAGAGTATAAACTAGCCTACTAATCACTCTCTGATAGAGCATGAAAGGACGTGGGGATTCAATAATTGGACATTTAAATAGTTATTTCTTAAACAAGTAAGCATCAAGATTATGGAGCAAAATCTCTATCACATTTTGCAATTTCAATGTCTCCCCATCATTTCCCAGTATTCTGAACTTACATTCAATCAAAACAAAGAGAAGTAGGACCAGCAAGACTGCCCAGTGAGTAAAGATGGTTTCATCCAAGTGGGAGGACCTGATTCCATTTCAGGGATACACAGAATTGTTCTCTGGTGGCCCAAGGCACCATACACACACACACACACACACACACACACACACACACAAGCACGAGCACACATGCACACATACCACACCCCACACTAGAGCTGAGGGAGGACAGAAGAAACAGCACACACTTCGAAAACAGAGCACCACTGTGTGCTTTGTACATGCAGAATAGAGCCCACATATCATATCTAGAAAATAAGCATAATTTCTTCTTTAAAAAAATCTTACCCAAAAGCAAAACATCTTTATACATCATGGATCTCTTTGTAGCTCCAAGCAGTAAGTGTTCTCCTGCGTGAGCTCTCAACAGGGCCACCTTAAAGAAAGTTTTGAAGTTTAACAATTAATTATAAAATATAATGATTAAAAGGCAGTACATGGTGAGTCTGATTAACTTACACTGTTCCTTATGCCTACCTCCTTTTCTGCCTTTTTTTTCCTAGCATACAATATTCATACATACTTAAAATGATGAGGTTTCCTAGGTTTTGCTCTTAGCACCTCAGAAACAGTTGCTCTGGGGTAGCAGAGAAAAATGGATCTTCTGTTTTCAAGGCAAGCAGAATGGAGCAGACTTTTCTTCACAGCCCAGTTTGGTGGCCTGCCCCTTGTATTCCTGTTTAAACCCAACATATATTTACTAATAGGTTTGGATTTCCTTTGTTTTCATATATAAATGTATTACCAAATGTAGCCTTGAGAATTATGTACAAATATGTACAAACATGATTTCCTGCAAATAATAAATTATATAAACAAAAGCAAACCATAGGCTTGCAAAGAAGAAGGGAAGCTGATTGGCTCCTGCCTGTTTCTAGGTTGGCTGTCTGATTTACAGCGGTGAGCATTGGGACAGAGCTTCATTCTTACACTCAGCTGTGTGCTGAGCCTCCAGAGAAAACAAGATTAGAGTAGCTCATCCCAAGCAACTGCTTCTCCTCTGTCCCCTGCGCATTAGTGAATGGTGCCGTTTTCCAGATGGGATTGTTTGCATCTGAACAGAAGGCCATTTGGAGAGTTCTCCATTCGAATTACTCAATGATGCTGATTAAAGTGTAAACCCAATCCATCCACTGCTTTTCTTCTCTGTGATTTCCATCCTGGTCCAGGCTGTCACTTGTTTCCTGGACCACTCCAGCAAACTCAGTGGTTGTTTTTAGCTTTTCTATTACTTCCCCAGCTGACGCATCTTCTCATACGTGTATATGAGAAGCTCAATCAATACAACACCTTGGCTATATATTGTGGCTTCATATTGTCCTTGAAAGCAAATCCAGATCTCTCCGTTGTGGCCTCAGAGGTGACACGAGGTGAGCAGACATTCCCTCCTCTGCCTCCTGCCCCGGCCCTGCGTTATCACCCAGCACTCACTGTTCACGCTGCTCCACCTGCCTGAGAACCTTTGAGCGCAGTGTGCACGCACTCAGGATTCTTCTCCTCGACCTTGGTCCCCGCCAATCTGTTCTTGGGGGATGTCTTCTCAGATTCCCACTCTAAGTCCTTCCCTCCCAGACCTGCTCATCCTTCAACACATTTTGCTCCATTTTATGGAATTTCATAGAACCTATCCCCACCTAGAGTCAACTTACTCATAACTTATGCATATTTTTTTATTGTCAATCTCTCTCGAATAGACCACAAGGTTTATGAGACCAGTGAAGCAATCTGCACTTTTACTGCTGGATCCCCTCAGCACCTAACTGAAACCAGTAGTTTCCTAATAAATAGTCATCTTGTGGATTTATGGATGGGATAAACTGATCTGAGGTCCAGTTTCAGGAACTGTAAAATGGAGATAACACCTACCCCACAGAGCTCCTAAAGGAATTAAATGGAACAGCATAATTGATCATACATTTGAGAGTTCATTTCCCAGTGCCTCAAAGATAACATTCACTAACCATAACTACTAACGTTATGTTGTTAATATTAATGAGCAGTAAACAAAGACTTTTAAACTAGTTACTGGTCTCCAATTTCCCAGTATTTCAAGCATTGTCTTTATATATAAGTCAGCAGGATTTTTAAAACGAAAGATAATAAAAATATAACGCTGATAAATAACACAGCCCTACTTATATTGCTTGGGGTGAGACTGGCAGGTTTTAGCAATTTAGCATCATTCACTCTGGCATAATCTCATGAGCCAAGCTATCTTTATGACATGTCCATAACTGTGACTCACTCCAGGAAGGGAGTTACAAAACACTGCAAGAATGATTTCAGTTTTCATGGAACTTTTTCCTGTCGCCAAGTAAAATGCCTTCCTAGAAACTGTAACTGCTGCCTTCCTCTGATGGCCCTGCTCTGTCCTGGTGTTACAACTGTAACTTCTACCTTCCTCTGATGGTCCTGCTCTGTCCTGGTGTTACAACTGTAACTTCTACCTTCCTCTGATGGTCCTGCTCTGTCCTGGTGTTAGAACTTTAGCTTCTACCTTCCTCTGGTGCTTCTGCTCTGTCCTGGTGTGTGACTATTTTCCTCTTTCTTGATTTTTACACAATCACCCTTGGTTTTTCTTATGTTTGTTACAGTTTTCTGTGTCAGTGACTACATTGGTCAGAGGATGTATACACACACACACTGGCTTAAAGTCTTGGTTTGGTTAACTCTTTCAGTGTGAAAGAAATAGAGATTTTAAGACAATTTTCATCTATGAAAAGGTATACACTCTTTTTTTGCAGTTTTTAACTTCTTTTTTTGCTTTTCTTTTTTTTTAATTAATTTATTTATTTATTAAAGATTTCTGTCTCTTCCCCACCGCCGTCTCCCCTTTCCCTCCCCCTCCCCCAATCAAGTCCCCCTCCCTCATCAGCCCAAAAAGCAATCAGGGTTCTCTGCCCTGTGGGAAGTCCAAGGACCACCCACCTCCATCCAGGTCTAGTAAGGTGAGCATCCACGAAACTGCCTAGGCTCCCACGAAACCATAAATAAAGGTATACACTCTTTAGAAAAGTTCAAAGTGACTCGAATCCAAACGAATCCTTATATGCTAATTAGGAAATCCAAGTTTCTAGTTATTAATTAAATTTCTTAATATAAATATACCAAGTTTAAAAATGCATATGTTAGGAAAGAAGTCTATATCTTATTTTGCTTTTCTTTTCCTTTTTTTTTTTTAGATTTCAGCTCTGTGGGTACCGTGTCACACCTATATTTCAATACAATAAGTGCCAGAGCAAAACTGATAGAATGAGAGAAAAACCTGACATTCTAATTATATGAATGATCCACAAAGACACCAATATATCCTGTTTGGTTTCTGCCAAGGAGTTCCCAGGCATTTCTGAAGACACTAATGATGGACCTTCAGGAAACTAAAGACAGTAAAGCGCACCACCTCCTTCCTCTAACTTACAAACATTTACTTCTCTAACAGCCAGAAAACCGCACAAATGTGGTTATTTGTTATTTATCCTTCCTTCTCATGTAACATTTAAACCCCAAGACTACAGACAATTACTTGATCAACTCTTAACCAATCAATGTTTTTATCAGAGCCTGACAATAGACACCAGACCATCCTGTCTCTTGATGGAATAGGGAGGTGAAAAGATGAGGAAAAGACCCATGCTTGACTCACAAAATAGTCCACCCATTGTTTAATATACTAAATTAGAAATATAAATCAAAGACAAGAGCTTATCAACTATCCAAAGCACTTTCTCAGGGAGCCGTGGTTTCTTCTAAGTCATACCTGGTCATCCAAGGGCAGCTCGCAGAAGGCAGGGATGTACTTGGCCCATTCCACCAAGACCAGGAGCTGCTGCTTCATAGACTCACAGACATCACTGATGCTTGCAATTCTCTTCAGGTTTATGTCAGCACTTGCACTGGGGCTTGGGGCTGAGATCTAAGGTTAACAGAACATTGCATTTAATCATCATTGAAACTACTGGATAGCCAGTTAACCTTCTCCTCCTATATTTATAAAGTAAAAAGCATGAGCGCAAAACATCGTTATCATAGTGCTTTTATATATAGTAAACATCTTTAGTTTGAAAAATAAAATCTTCTTTGGGTTAAAGTTAAATTGAAAATATGTATATATAAATCCATACTCTAAGAGCATAATTTTATTTTAAATACTACATCTCTAAACCAGGTTAGGCTTTTTCAGGAATTTTGTAGTTCAGCCTGGTTATCTAAAGAAATTAATAGTAACCACAAGAAAAAATACCGTGATTTTATTTTTAATTAAAACTCACATTCTCATTAAGTAAGTCCTTCTTTAATTTGTATGAAAATAGCTAGTGAATAAAATTTATAAAATGTGGGAAATATTTAGGAAATTAACTAGAAATATTTATGATACTACATTAAATATAAGACCATAAAAATAAAATTAAGAAACAACCCTTTGACTAGGCAATGGTGAAATGCTTGACACATAATGATAATCATTTTTAAATTGCAACTGTATGAAAATACAAATGATACTTTAAAATGCTGTCTCATGAAAAGGCAACCTACGTAATTAAAGTTTTGTAAAATTAATATTAACCATAGGTTTACATGTGTACGTGTGTGTACATTTGCGTGTATTTGTCATGTGAACCCAGATGTTTCCTCACTGTTCCCCTTTAAGTCATTTTCTAAATGCCTTATTGGATCATCAAGTAATCTGCAAGTAATAGCGATGATAATGGGATGTCAGCCTCATCATATTACCCCAGTGTTATCAAGAATGAAAGTAGACTCACTGCCTCCTTACAGGACCTGATTAACAACTTAGCTATTTCATAATTTGCTTTGTCATGGACAAATACCTTGAACATTTCCAATAAAGGCAATGATAAAATATACTCTCTTCAAAAGATTATATGACAGACCCCTAAATGGTTGGTTTTTCTATGTAAAATGGGTGACTTACCACTTTAACTTTACACCTGATATTCTTATTCTAAAATCTGAAAATAATGATTTACTTTCTTCCCCATTTTGAGAATTCTACCTTTAATTCTCATAAAAACACCTCTTCCTTAAGGAGGTAGTGAGTTGACATTTTGAGTTCAGACATAAATTTTAAGAGAAGAAGTTCTGATGGCAAAGTCCTTCAAAATTGGAGCAGTTCAACTAGACTAAAATATTGTCACTAGAGAATTATGTTTTATTTTTACTCAGCCTCATAAATAAAGAGTCAAACAATTTAAAGATAGGGTCTTGCTCAACAAAATTCAAAACAAAGTCAACAATTCTACTGTGTTCAAAGTGATGTGTCTGAGCCTGTCTAGGTTAACTTTAGCACTGAGCCCAAAACAGTGAGCTCAGATTACAGCACTTTGCATCAGCAGACATTAGATTCTATTGAACGGAGCCTATGCCGAGGTGTGGTGGGTACCTGTCGAGACCGAACTTCAGCTTGTGCCAGAGTGTTTATGGAAGGGATGTTGCTGCCATCAAATGTACTTCTTCTGGTACTTATTCTGTCGCGTTCATTTTGCACAGCTAAGGAAAAAAAATTATAGATGCTATTAGTTAGATCTCTAATATGGGCTAGGATATACAGCAAGAAATAAGGAAAATTACATGGTCTTTCAAAAGGCAAAATGTAAAAGGCAAGACTGCTTTTTTTTTTTTTCCTTCTTGAACTACTTTCACAACTAGGAATAGGCAAGTTTGTCACCAGCACTCATAAAATAGAGTCGCTTGGGCTTCATGATGGATTGTATGGTTGCGAACTTTTGGGTCACTCCCTTTTGAAATGCCGTGTTTTTAATAAGATGGCTTCTTATTCTCTCCCAGTTAAAGCTGTAAGGTAGCTAGAGAAGGAACATCGCCTGCCAGGTTGGCCAGGTCAAAGATAAGTCACTGTCAGAAGTGAGTGAGTCATACTTTCTGAAATTCCTATTTCTTTTAACCATAAAACACCTACCATATGGAGAGTAAATTTATTTTAGTTAAGAAGGCTTAAGCAAATCTGTGATCTTTTATAAAGCAATGTTTACAGATATTCACTTCAGAAATCAATGCACAATTTGAGGTATCCCTCTAGAAGATAGAGACCTGAATACCTGCTTCTCAGAACTATTAAATCATACCTTACATCATACTACTGAGAGAAGTAGTCCTGTTTCCGTGATTCATAGAGAAAAGAACAAATATGCACATGTCCAAAACTATTACTGAAAACCAAATTTTTAAGCATAAGGGGGAAAAAAGAAGCATAACCCCATCAATTTGCATAAATACTCAAATAAAAATGTCAGATATCAAAGTTAAATTTCAAAAATAAGGACATAAAATGAACTTCCATTAACCAAAGACAAAAGAAAAAAGAAGACCTATAGTCCCTCAGTTATTTAGGTCAATAAATTCTCTAATTAATTCTGTTAGAAATATGTTGATATTGGCTGGGCAGTGGTGGTGCACATCTTTAATCCCAGCACTCGGGAGGCAGAGACAGGTGGATCTCTGTGAGTTCAAGTCCAGCCTGGCCTACAGAGCAAGTTCCAGGACAAACTCCAAAGATACACAAAGAAATCTTGTCTCAAAAAACCAAAACCAAAAAAAAAAAAAATAAAAAAAAAAAAAAAAAAAAAAAAAAAAAAAAAAAAAAAAAAAAAAAAAAAAAACAGGAAGGAAGGAAGGAAGGAAGGAAGGAAGGAAGGAAGGAAGGAAGGAAGGAAGGAAGGAAGGATATCAAACCACCAAAGTTTTTTCCAACAGAAAAATTCAACAATTTTTACATCAATGTCACAGAGACCTAAAAGTATCAGCTAATGACCCTGTTAAGTTAGCAGACAAAAATAATGGGCTTTTGTCTAAAAGAGACATCATTATGGTAGATCAAATATTTAACATTTTATATTAAAAATCACACTTACTAATAGCTCATTTTTTAAAATTATTTCCCGTTATGTGAAAATACACATAAGACATGAAAACTAAAAAAAAAGACATGAAAACTAAGACATTCCTCTGCTTTTCTAAATTTCATTCATATGATCAAACTTTAAAAATGCTGAAATATATCATAAATATTTACAAAATATTTACTGCTTTCAAGTTTTACATGAATCCACATTTCTGTTTCCCCTTAATTAATTTCATATGTTTTTTTCTGTTTATTGAAGAGTGAGAGGCATCAGTTTTGAAACTCAAGAGTTACTTTTTGACCTATTTATTAAAATCAAAACACATCATTTTATGAACATTAAAAGATGTAATTTCACTATTTTCAAAGGTAAATTTATTTCATAAATTGTAAGACTCAAAAGGGAAGTGTAGGCTTGGTATTGTTTATAATTTATAAGGTAAAGATTGGTAGGAGGTAATAAGTCAAAAAGATATTTTATAAATTGTACAATTATTTCTTTGAACTACCTAATGTAGCTCTTAGGACATTAGCTATGTCACTTGTTAAAGGAGAAATTGCCTCTTTAATTTAGTGAACTTTACTTTTGTAATATTCTTTTAAGTTTAGCAACATAATAACAGCTAACAAAATTTCCATAATTTTAAATTATTGAGTCAAGTGAAAAAGAGCTATGTCTGAGATGGATTCCTTATTTTTCTTACTTCTACAGCATCATGATTAGATTTAACTTTATTTTTTAAGTTTGTAATACACTTGTGGAAAACAGCTCTTTGCATGTGACAGACAGAGGCACTCGATAAACTATAGGCAAAAACTGTTACAGCTGCTAAGTCTACCAGATGTTGGAGATGTGTAACACTCTCCTTTCTAATCATATCAGAATTGAAAAGATAGAATGAGATGACTTAACCTGATGAAAATAAAACAACACATATTAAAACCATATCTGCACTGCTTCTGCTATTGAATAGAATATAAAATTTTCAAGATGGAGGATTATTTTGTCTATCAAGTTCAAAATTCAAATCTCAGTACCTGGAACAGTATTTGGGAAACAGCAATGTCCACAGATATTTTTAAATGGAGGAATGTATAAAAAGATGTAGGTGATGTTCATGAGATAAGTAAATATACCCAGTTGTTACTAAGAATGAAAACTGTGCATGCCATACATCCATAGCTTTAGTCTTCAGATTTTAAGATCCATAGATTTTGCCTATGTAGCGAGTGGTGTGAGAAACAGAGCAGATAAACTCTACAACTTACTGCACAACTGGCTAAATTCTTTACTTTGAGGAACTCTGACAGATTCCCTATTAATATATTGAGGGAAATCAGAGCTTAGATGATGTGATTATTGCACATTGTTATCAATTTTCATCAATAATGTTAATTATCATCATCATCATCATTATCGTTATTATTACCTTCTTTCTTCATTCCTGCTCTAAAACACTTTCGTAATCGACAGTATCTGCATTGATTCCTTTTATCCTTGTCAACAACACATTGGCGACTGAACCTGTAGCAGGAAGCACACATTAGCTCACAGAAAAGCACCATTTATCAAAGAAATCACATCTGCAAACAGTGAGACTTTAAGTAAGTACAGGCAAATCAGGCTCACTATAAAGCATGTAGAAAAGTAATTCTCTAAGGATTGAATATCTCATGTTCAGCACATACATGATAACACACAGCTCACCTCTTAAACAGTCTTCATACTAACATAAAACTGAATGACTACATCATTTTGGGCTGCTGTACATAATTATGAGTCACAAAAGTCAAACCCAGCTTTAAAATCTTTGTCGTATAAATTTTTGGTGTTTATTGCTAAACAATTTCAGAACAGTGGACAATGTGTAGTGATTCAGAGCTTTTACAATTATGATGTTTTTCTCTTTAAATGCATTTATTCTATGTGTTTTAAATGACTTCAAGTACGAACTGCACTGAGAATACATTTTTAATGTATTCTTAATAATTCTTAATGATGTATCAGTTTATTCTCTATTAAAAACCCAGGGATGGGGGTGGTACATTAGTAGATGAAGATGTAAAAAAAAATATTGAAACCCTTAGACACTGTGGGATAGAATATTAAATGCTTCTGCTGCTTTGGAGGAATGCTTAGTGGTCTTTCAAAAAGATAAATAAAGGGCTACACGTAAGACACAGCAATTCCGGGCTATTGTACATATCCCCCCCCCCCATGGGAAAAAAATCTATGTCTAGCGTAGCTTTTTTTGTGTATTTTTTCAAGACAGGATTTCTCTATGTAGCTTTGGAGCCTGTCTTGGAACTTATTCTGTAGACCAGCCTGGCCTCGAACTCATAGAGATCTGCCTGCCTCTGCCTCCTGAGTGCTGGGATTAAAGGCATGTGCCACCATGCCCAGAAAGTAACACTTTTAGTGAGGAAAATGTTAGAGTTCTGAACAGATAAAAATCCCAGACAATGGAATAGTAGTATCTGTTTGTAAGAATGAAGCACCAAGAGACATGCTACACTGTTGATGAACCTTGAAAACACATCCAATAAAGGTGATACCAAATGCCCATAGTGCATGGTTCATTAATGTGGTGTCCAAAGAGGACAAATCTATAGAAACAGAAAGCAGAGTAACAGTTTCCTCACACTGCCGTAGAGTTGATGAAACTGGAGGATACTCTAACAGGGACTTCTTAAGAGCATACGTAAATGCTGCTCTTGATTGATGAGAGCAGTAGTCACACAATTCTGTCTATGCTAAACTCTAAATTCCTGGTTACATGTGATGCTGTTACCTCATTTCTTACAGATGATTAGTAAATGATGAGGAAAGCAACACGTGTTTTGTGACCTATTGAAAGCTGTGGGCAGCAAAAAACAAAAATTTGTGGGCAACAATTCAACATTAATAAGAATAAGGCTACAAGTAAGCTGTACTCTCAGTAAGGAAAGACAAGGCACTATATATATATATATATATATATATATATATATATATATATATATGGATATAGAGTCTCAAAGGAGGAAATCAAATGACCAAAAACCATAAGGAGAATACATTTAGTTAACATTAATTAAACAACAAGTACAACAAAAGAAACATATGTTACTAAGCTCCTAACATGTTCAGGATATTGATGTAGGTACATAATATATGAATGCTGCCTAAATTTTCCATCAAAAGAAACTGCAGTGTAACAAGTACACAGAAATGTTAACAAATGTTATAGAAAACATTCTATGTACAGTAATGAAGTAGAAGATTTGTGTACTTTAGAAGGAAAAGGCCAGCTTCAGCATCACAGGACTGTTAAAGCCAAATTAAAATTTATCAGTCTAAGAAATGGGATGCCTTTGAGGCAAGCAAACTTTACTAAAAAGACATTATAGTGTCTTAATTTGCATCCATATAATAACGATTTAAAAAGAGATCACAGAGCTTGCTTGATAACAAAACTGTGAAGGTGCTTAGCCGGCTGACAGCACCCATGGTGAGAAGGGACAAAAGTCCCACCTGCCCCTACTCCTCAGAAACTTTCCTGGGAGCTATTTTTCCCTACTCGCCCCATACAGGAAATATACAAGTCATCAGATTCCACTGTCAGAGCCATCACTTTTCATGGAGATGTGTTTTACTTTTAATGGTGCACATGACTTTAAACCATGGAACTTCTATGCTGTTTTGTTCCTTAGATGCTAACGTGAAGAACTCTATGTGTGTCAGGTAACCATAGTGAAGATGTGTTTGGTAGAGGAGATGATTCATGCTTAGCTATGAAATGCCCATGTGTTCAAACACAATACCATCTAAATGTTCTTTTCTTGGTCAGATTTCAAAAGTGGATGATTTGTATTTTTATAAACTTACATCAAACTCCCCTGCAAATATTACACGACAACACCAGGTGAATATTAGTGGAGTTATGTATTAACTTTTATTACAGCTTGAAAAGTCAAATGCTACCAGACTGGTAATTCTCAAATGCCCAACTTATTTTTAGAACAGCATTGCAGAACTGGAGAAGTAGACAACTTGGCTAGCATGTGGAGGGACCCAAATTTAATCTCTATTCCAACCAAACAGTAACAGTGACAATAAGTGATACTGTCTAATACTGAGACAACAAAAACATAATTTTTTATTTATTTTTTTCTAGTTCCTTTGAGGTTAAAATAGTTTTTCTTATGTTAAAATCAGTGAGTTGTGTCAAAAGCTCACGTCCAACCTAAACAATATTCAAGAATTATTGTAGAAATCATTCAGGATAAATACTTAAACTGGTCTATGATATTGACTGGGTAATAGCAAAAAGACTAGTAGGAATGTATGGACATATCAAGTAATTAAATAAGATTTAGGCAAAACACTGTTAATTATGAAAAATTTAACATGAGAAGTAGTTTGAAGCAAAAAATCAAATTTCACCCTTTGAGTTGTAATTACAAGATCATCTTTAATTTTATAATTTTGTTCTTAAAGATCGAGGATGTATTGAGCCTGAAAGGAAAATTAAAAAATGAATCTACACACCTTAAGGAACTTCTTAAACAGGTTTAAAAACTGTTTAGTGGCATATGAACATGTGATAAAACAATAAAGAGACACAAGGAAAAGATTAGCACTAAATTCTCGATGGTAGTTGCCCCTGTAACACTGGAGAGAATGACAAAATGGCCAGGGAGGTGTCCACTGGAGGCTTCAACTATATTGCTCTAAACTGGGTGGTAGGTATATGAATGTCTTTATACACATTTACAGGTTTCAAATTGTTCATAGCGTGGAACTACCAGTGTGGACGTGAACTGCACATACAGTCACACTCTCTTTGAAGCTTGGCAGTTTTGTTCAGAGTTATGGAGACATGGAAGAGCTCAATTTACTTTCCTGACTCCCTTATGACATCTTTAGACACTAATGAAGAAAACTTTGCCAAAAACGAGCGCTCAATACCTGCAGGAATAAACGTGACTTTTCCGAATGCTGCGCCTGAAAAACCCCTTGCAGCCATCACAGCTGGATGCCCCGTAATGCTTTCCTGTTGCTCTGTCCCCACAGATGGCACATAGACAGTTGACACCACTGTCGTTGGTATTCATACTTGTGGTTTCTGGGGCAGAACTGTCTGTTGAAGTAAGATGAGAAGAGTTAGTGCAGTTGGCAATAGCACAGTGCCCTATTGCTTACTTGGAAGTCAGGCTTTGCCTGACGGGGTACCTTTCTGGTGCTTTCCTTAAAGTGCTGTAAGCCTCCTTCTCAGGCTTCTGCCTCACACTACTGCTCATTAAATTTTGGGTTACAATTAGGCCCAATCCCCTAACTACCACCTTTCTCAAAGGAAGCTCATGCAATCTCATGACATCCAAGATCAACTGTATGAAAGAAAAATCCTCAGATCTTATTTATTCCCTGATATATCATAGATAGCACCACAGAAGACTTAAGAACCTATGCCAAAGTTTCCTTTAGAAACCTAGCAAGCAAGTTGAAAAGAGAACTTGGATTTCCAGCCGCCTACTAAATGAGTCTCTGCCTCATTCAGTCCTCTTCATAAATGCCCACAGTTCCACCACACAGATAAAGTACTAGGTGCCTTTGGGAATTCTGATCACCACTTACTTACTGGGATTTCATATTTAAGATAATTATTTTATTCCATTTTTCTCCTTCAACGTAGTCTCCTTTTATCCAGTACCATCATCCTTCCCAAGTGTTATTAGAATAGATTTCTAAGTATTTTACTTACTAACATCTGTAAGGAAGATGTCCTCTTTATTTTGCAACAGTCACTTCATGTAACCTTTGTTCATCCAATACCGCTATGACTTCTCATTACAAAGCAGAAAGCCAAATATTGCACAATGACCCAAAATGACCTGCACACTGAAGTCCCCTACTCCGGCCCTGTTTGACTTCTTCCCACTGTCTTTCACAGCTTCCATTCTGTGCCCTGCTCTACATCCCTGCTACTTTTGTGTTCTTTGAATCCTGATTTCGTCAACTGTACTGATAATAGTTTCCAGGACTTTTCCAAGCCTGGATGTAAGCTAAGTTTAAGGGGTCTGATCACTTCCCCCATTTAGCATGAATCTTCCTTACTAATTCAAATTCAGCTCCCATCTGTCTTTCAAGAAGAGCCTAGAGTTCCACAAACTACTATTATTTTAAGTTACATTATCATTGGGTTGGCTCATGTTTATTGTTACACAGAACACCAACATCATGGTGTCAGAGAACTCATCCGGTTTACTCATCCTACTCTTCCCACCTCCTAGAACTGGGCCTAGCTGGAGTGGAACATTGAACAGTTTGAAGAGAAAAGACTATATAT
>NW_026068036.1:2869610-2969473 GCF_014885135.2 Alexandromys fortis
ATAGTGTGTCATACATAAATACTCTTTAATGAATTCATATTGTTGAAAATATTTAATGAACTCCAATGAAACCAAAGACATTGAAATATATAAGGTACTACAGTAAAACTTGAATTTGATTGACTTGAATCAATGACAAAGCAATTGCCTAGTAATCTAGTAATCACAAAACCATAGATTCAACCTTAAAATATTAATTAAAAATAAACTGAATACATAATATAGGTATAATAATAAGCAATTATTCTATCTAAATTTAAAAGTTGGCAAATACTAATTACATACATTATGTAATACTATTTATATTCTACTTAAGAATACACAATGTTTTTGAATAGATAAATGGTGTGATATGCAATTTCATAAAGGTAAAAGGAAATTTTATAAAATTATACTGAAAATTAATCATGTGACATCACAAAATGTAGAATATAAATATTAGAAATTTTTTATAACATTAATAAGATATTAGCAATACTTTATTGTCTGAAATCACAGTGAGATATTATACAGGAAGTGAGAGGCCTTGGGCTATTATTCATCCCTGAATGGAATGTGTCTATTAAATCCCTCCTCTCAGAGTTCAGGGAATCTCTCAGAAGTGAAGGTGGAAAGAGTGTACGAGCCAGAGAGAATGCAGGATGTCAGGAAAAGATCCCTCTGAATCTAGTAAGCCAGGCTCATATGAACTCACAGAGGCTGAGTCAGCACACACAGGGCCTTCACAGATCTAGTATGGCTTCCACTTTAGTGTTTTATGGCATTCCTGAGTGTACAAATAAGTGTATCTCTGATTCATGTGTCTTAGGCTCCTTTCCTTTTGTTGGTTTGCCTTATCCAATTTCAATATGATCATTTTGTTTTATCTTATTATGTTTTATTTTGTTATATTAAAAAAAAAGAATAAATGAGGACTTGTCACTAGTGTAAAGGTTAACAACTGAGCTGGGAGAGGGGGAATCAGGTTTCTCCACTAGAGGGGAGGTCTATCAGGTATGTCAAGCACTCAAGGGAAGGCTTCATGTTCAAGAGCAGCTGACCTATATGAGGGACTCTCCTGGCTTTTGTGTGCTTTCATTTGGTTAGAGTTTGCTGGGTTTGTCATTGTCATATTGTATTGTTTATTTTCCAGGTTTTTGTTTTGGTTTCTTGGTTTTGAGGATTTTACTGTTATATTGGGTTTTTGTTCTTTGAGAAAGAATTTAAAGTTAGGTGGGTAGGAAGGAGACTAGGTTTGGACAGATTTGAGAGAGAGGAAGAATATCATGAAAACATAGTTAAATTTAAAAATTGCTTTAAATAAAAATATTTTAAAAAGAAGTATCTGAAAGCATCTATACTCTTGGATCACATTCAAATATTAAAAGCAAATTTAACTCTGGCTTCAAGTTTAACACAATATTTACATGCAGTTGGCAATGTTGCTACAAACAAATTAGACACTAATGTAGAAGTAGTTATGAATATGAATTATTTTATATAAGCTGATAAATACTATATATATACATACATACAGAGAGAAAGAGAGAGAGAGAGAGAGAGAGAGAGAGAGAGAGAGAGAGAGAGAGAGAGAACATCTATACTTGCAAATCTGTGGTCTGTTATTTAAAACTCTGATTTTACTTTAATAGATAGTTAACTGACTGTCTTTTATCAAAACTGTACCTTTCTAAGAATTATACTACAGCTTCACTGTGTATTTGGGTTAAATTACAGAATTGTGTTTTTCAATTTTTAAACATCTCCCCACTATAAAGTTCTCGCTTATTGAAAATGTAAGTGAAGTTGACAGTTCCGTAGACTATTAAGGTAATCATAAGATGATTCCTAAGCCCTGAGCTATACAAGCATACACAGAGACACACAGACACAAACACAAGTACACACATCTCTCATAGCATACAGAATTGTAAGGTCTAGCAGTTCCAACATATTTGGGCAAGCTTTCTCCTTAGGAAAAGCAATACATGCAGAGTGACTAGTAAACTATATTACATAAAGACCCGACCCCAAACAATCCATGTCACATTTAAAGTTAAAATGTTACAGTAGATAAATGCCAAGAGTTCTGCGAAGCTAAATATTAGCCTGCCACCTGGGGTTATAATATAAACCTTTATTTCTTTTCTATCTGTGGCCAGAGAAGCAACTGCACAGTCATTTTAAGTGTAGTTTCTCATCACCATCCGTGGAGTACTGAAATGATGAGAGGAACGGTGACCCAGTAAACTCCCCAGCATCCTATGTAAAGATGCCCATAAGCCACTTTAAACACTGCATAGAAAATGTAATTCCAAGGCCAATCTGTCAAAATTACTTATTACTATGACGTACAACAAATAAAATAGCCCTCGAAACTATGCTTCTTACTCCAACTGGCCTATACAGAGTTCTGAGGTAACTGTATAACACAAATACAAGCTGTTCTACCTCTCGTAGTACACAGCTACGACAACATGAACTGAAATTGTGTGATGCTCCACAAAGCCTCAGGTTTGTAGCCTTAAAACCATCTCTTGAATTCCCCAGCAATGAAGCTAAGCCAGCCCCCTCAAGGAGCGCCACTTCCTTCTCCTCTGGGGCTGGTTTCTCTTCCATATGAGTGCACGAACTCACCATTGGAATTATACAGAATCTGCATAGTGTCAAACTCCAAAGTTGTGTAAGTTGGATCCAAAACTTCGCTGTAGTTTCCCATGTCCATGTCCAGCATCGGCTCTGACACCCTCATCATCGGCTGAGAGACGCACATACGAATGGGTCCACACGCCCAGAGTGTGGCGACTGGTAGGCTTTGGGGCCGGGAGTGCAAACCGGAGCTAACTGTCAATGGGTGACTTCAGTGCTTCTGTGGGAGGGGCTGTCAAACTGTAACTCCTCCAGCAGGCCATATTCTGCTCAGTTTTCTTTTATGGCATAGGAGAGCAATTCCTTGTGATAATCTTGGAATGCTTCGTGGAATTGCCTCATTGAAGTGCTTAGTGGACTAACATGATTTTCTAAATGGACTTCCAGGACCCAGTAAATGACATCACTTAAAGAGGGGTTAAACACAGACAGGAATCCCTGTCAGGTTTTAGTCGCTGTCAGGTTTTTGTCAGGGATGGTAGCCTACATGAGGAGCTTCAAGGCACAGACCACACATTTTGAGAAGTCAAACTCACCTTCCCTTTACAATTAGGTAAGTGAACACTGAAACCTGTCACTTAACACACTCAACACTTAACAGGGTCAGGTTTCCTTTATATGCACAATAAAATGGACTTTGTTTATTTTGGAGTAGAACAGATTCACAGTTTGTACGGTCAGGATTTATGATGTGTTCTAGCAGCGTAAAGACTATGTGAGCTGTGCAGTATCCTCCCAAACTATCAGTTTACCGTCTGTGGCACGCCACAGTTGGGAATTTCTGGTGGGCAGACCCAAGAAAGTGGCCAGTACGCTACAATCCAGTGATGATAATAAAGAGGCATTTATTTTGACTTTATCTAATTACATCTGAAGCATTAACCAAATAAAGCTATCCCTAGTGTATGGGTTTATACATTCTGATTAACCTCAACACATATGACAGACACAACATGCTTTTTTATATGTTATTGTAGCAAGAAACATTCTGAGTTCAGGAAATACTTAGAATATTGAGTGTCAATATTTTACTGCTGAAAATATGTTTACTGATCTTATTTTTTAAAAAAGAATGCGATATTTACTTTTTCATGATTCTTTTAATGTTGAATTCTATATTTTACGGGTTATAGTAAATTAATCTTGTAAATCAATTTCCTGCTCTTACGGATATTCTTAGATATTATGACATTTCCCCCAGAGAAATATAGTATATTAAGACAAACTCAACACATACAAAGGACTGTGAAGAAAATATATCACATTATCTAAACACACCAAATTGTACTGACCATTGGAATCGTCTCTTTGCCCTCATAAAAATGTATTTCCAATTGACAACTAATAATTACTTTAAAGTGGAGAACGTTTCAATGAAGGTTAAACACAGTTATCACATTTTTGGAGAAGTGGCAGCGAGTGCATACTGGGCTTTTTGTTTATATGAGGCTGTTCCTCTTTGTGGTAATAGGGCTATGCTCCCACGAAGACCAAAAGACTGTGTGCACAGCCCTCATCCTTTCTTATCTACATGGTAACTAAACAACATGAGGGATGTCAGTGCCATCTCTGTTTATTACACTTCCAATACTAAAACCAACACAAACACAGCTCAGTAGAGTAACCCCATAGTTTTCTGCTTATTCTGCACTGTCCTGTCTCCATGTGACGATCAGACCAGGGTACTCCTCTTCAAGGTGGAAGTATCTTTAAGGAGTTGCTTGAATTATTTGGAGCTGGATTCTGATAGAAAATATGTTTCCTACACACGTAATTGTAAATTATTCTTTGCCTTTCACAGAGGAAGATCGTAAGGCTACAAGCAGATTCAAAATGCCAGACACATCCCTTCCAGCGCAGTTTGCTTTTGTAATGGAAGTCAGACATAGGGACACTCACAGCATCCAATCAGCCTCAATTCACAAAAGGAAGGATTCTCCAGCATTTTTTCAGATTACAAGCTTATACCAAAAAATCCTTCTTTTCATATTCATACACTGATAATTTTCTAAACTAATTAAGCAGAAAACCAGATTCTCATTCTTATGATTAGAGAATCATAAGAATGAGCATGTCTGATCCTTTTGACTTCTGTGGTAGACATGCTAATGTTTGGTTGTATAATGAAAACACACTAAACATTATACATTCCTAAGGACCCTCCTCCCTTTTTAACATAAATCCCATGCACTGTCCTCAGTCACCAATGTCTTTATAAACAGAGATCAAGACAAAGCTACCCATGGAGTAATTTGAATGTAGAAGCCTTACAGTTTTCCAGCTCTTAAAAAAAGATTTACTCTACTTACTTGAACCTACTTTTACTCATCCCATAACATTTATTTTAATTTATTAAAGGAAAAAGATAAAAGTCTTTTAATAGGTTCTATAGGTTATAGAAAAATTGCCATAATATATTATGAAATGAAATAGCAAGAAGAAATGAGAGGAACATGCTGGACATCAACTACAACCAGCGCTCCAGAGGTGTGCGAAACAATGGGAGGCAACTATCCTGGATGAAAATTATTGCATTCGTTAATGGAGACTAAAGGTCTGAGTTCATCATAGGAGTTAGCTAAACCAAAGCATTGATTATACATTGGCTTTAAGTTGAAATTACTGGTACATATAATTGACTTACAGTCATTTTCACAAACTGAGAATAAGGTTCTCTGTTTCTAAGCCCTTATTCTATATTCTCCATTTCTATTTTGTTTAAGTCTATTTAGAATATTTTATTTCTTCAAGATAGCGGAACATGAAGGATGACAGGAAGAATAAGGGGAAAGTATGAAGAGGGAAGGAGAAATTGAAGTGAATAAAAGACAGAAAATGGTCACTTTAAGCTGATGATTATGAATCATAAAGAAAATAAGTATCACATCCTGGTTTTCCTTATATTTCCCATGTAGTCCTGAGTTATATAGGAGGGAATCCTAGAAGGAGGGAAGGAAAGGTGAAACAGAAAGAAAAATTTAAAGTTGTTTGTTTGAGCTGTTTATTGTGCATCATACTCAAAAGAGGTATCATAGTCTGGTTTTACTTTTATTTTCCACTCAAAAGTGAGGGTAGAGTTCACATAATTCAGAAAAAAAAATTCCATCTTACAGTTTCTCACACTAAAGATCATTAGATTTTAAGAAGAGTAGGAAGAAATCATAAGGCTACATTAGATTACTCTTTTTTCAAGGCTTAACTAAAAGCATTATCTTCGAGGAGATGAAACTGATGTTCCTGAACTCTCCATTCAGCTGAGTGTATGAGCACAGCTGCCTACCCCTGAAAGCCTGAAACTCAAACGCTCACAAGCTCACAAGCTCACACTGATGATGATACATACATCCTCTCTGTCTCTCTCTCTTTCTTTCTCTCTCTGTCTTTCATTTTAGGTTTTTTGAGACAGGGTTTCTCTGTGTAGCAGTTTTAGCTGTCTTGGAACTAGAACTTGTAAATCAGGCTGGTTTTGAACTCACAGAGATCTGCCTGCCTCTACCTCCCAAGAGCTGGATTTAAAGGCATACGCCCCAGCCACTTGGCTCTCTCACCGTCTTTGAGGATGGGTCGCACTGTGGTCCTGGCTGGTTTGGAGCTCACCAAGTCAACTAAGTTGACCTCAAACTCACAGAGATCCTTTGGACTCCTCTTCTGAATGCTGGATTCAAAGGAGTCCTCTTTTCAGTATCTGTAGTAAGCCTGAGAAATAAACTCCAGCTCCTTCTGGAGAATCTAGAGTTCTGACAGATCAAATGTGTGTTCTTCGAGCTCTGGTCAGTCAGTTGCTCTGAAGGGAATGCTGATAGAAGCTCAAGTGTCAACTGAATTGGTATGATCAAGGATTTTTAAAACTGCTTTTCTCAACGAGGTGATTCTATAAACTGCCTTAAAAATTACATAAACTTTCTTTAGAGAAACAGAAGGAGGTTAAAAACAATGAATGTAGTGCTTACAAAAGAAAACTCAGTTTAGCATTGACTCTTAATAGCAGAAACATTTCTATCTTATCTGTAAGACTATTAAGTCTGTTAAATTGTTCTATACTTTATATTTGATTTAATCATTCCTTCATAGTGTGATTTAAAAAAGAAAACAGGCTAATAAAAATCAAGGTTATTTTCATTAGAACATTTTCATGGAAGCAATTTTGATGCTAATACCTATATAAAAACATTTTATTTTCAAGTATAGTTAGTAAAATTTGTTCTTTAAATTTAATCCCCAAGGTATATCTGTAATTTTCATAATTTCCATATTCTACTTCACCAACATGAAAACCACAGAAATACAATCACTGAAAGCTACGTGAAGGAGGTAATAATCCACACCCAGACAGTAATTTTCACTATAAACAGAAAACCATCAATTGATAGCATCTATTCAACAAAATGACATATTAATTAAAAATAAAACAACCTTCAACTTTTCACTTCTTATAAAAACTCAATAAGATCATTTCACTTCCTTGCTATTATTGAACTGACTAAATTATCATCCCTCTTTGAAATGAAAAGCTTGCCTCTCTTTTTAAGTTTGAGGAAAAGAGAAACTGCAAAATAAAAAGAAGTCAAGGCAGACAATTATTAAAGTGTTTGTCTTCAAAGAAAATTTGGCTGTCACTTAAACAACCGAATTTTCCACTAGCTATAATGATGGTCTTAACCGCAGAAAGATTAGTATTTTTTCAGAAGTCCAAATACATATAATTTTCTAGAGAAACAAAACCATCTTTTCTTCTTATTTTCTTGTTCTTTGTTCTAATAGACCCATGTAGTGGTCATCAGAATCACATCAACTCTTTAGGACAGATATACTAAGTCTTTCCTGACATTACAAAAGTATATTAGTGTTATTAGTAGTAGTAGTAGTAGTAGTAGTAGTAGTAGTAGTAGTAGTAGTAGTGTATTATATACTGACAAGTTATTCCTTAGCACTGATGAATTTTTTAAGCTCTAAATGCAACTCTCATAACTGTGTTTAAATTTATTTTGAATTCCTCTCTTAAAATAATGATTATTTCATAGGGCATTTCTCAATTAATGTTTTGCAGATCACAAGCAACTCAGAAATGAACTTAAACCTCTTTTTATTTGTACGAAGTGAATAACTCACACAAGTCTAGAGAATGTCATCTGATAGTCGTGTTTTGAGAAATGGACCGCGGACACAGGTACTTTGTGACCAAATTTTTAAAATATTTGTTCTACTTACCTATGAAACCATAAGATTATTGTTTGTAACAAAACATACAAATACATGTAAACTTCAAGACGCAGAAACGTGTGACACTGACACCCGAGGATCCCACACTGAGACCCAGGCAGAAGCCAGAAATCCACTGAAGGAAATCTTTGGAAGACATACAAAATCTGCATGTATTCAGCTTGCCTTCAAGGTCAGTTGCCTTATGATTCAAAACAGACTCTCCTTTTCTGAAGATAAGAGGATGATTAACACTCAATTATTAACTGGAATCCAGATTATGCTGGCAACGAAAATGAAGTAAGTGTGGTATAAGGCACAGGCTCCATGGGCAGGCCCTGCTTTTGCACATTTTTTTCGTTTTACAAGGCGTATTATCACTGCTGCTGCTGCAACCTCAGCAAAGCTGGTTAGAATAATAAAGATTATGATGGCACGCCAGTACCAAACCTTCTGTATTATACAGCAGAAAGGGTAGGAAGTGATCAGTTTGCTGTTGTACTCGTTTTTTACGTATTTCAAAGGCTACAGGGCTTCAGAAAAATTAATGGCACTTTTATGATCCCGAGTATATGTTCCACCCTGAACATATTAAATAAATGTACTATAACAACCATGAACTTTTACATCTGGAAACAAATAAGTAAACAATTAAGAGTTATGTCTTTTGCTTTAAAATGAAGTCCTAGATTGTGTATATTGTCACACAGTGAAGAGTTGCTGCTCAGTATTCCTCAGTGAAGTTTCCTTACGTACCACAGTAGAACAATACTTTATTGTGCCGTTTGATTTGGATAAAACTAAACAATCAATTAAAGTAATTGCATTGGCATTTAATAAAAATAGGTATATGCTCACAACAAAAATGTTAATATTTCACCCCTCGTTTACTAAATGCTTAAATGTTTAGTTGCTACTTTGAGTAATATACAACACATAATTATAATTATTTTAAGAGCAAGCATGTTAATGTAATATGGACTAATTATCCTAGCTGAGGTGGTGACTTCTGCACAAGGTATCATTCTTTAACTATGTGGAAACTTAATACATAACTTACATGTCAGTCTAGTAGATTCAGATGCGTGTTAAAATTAAGAGACTCTTAAAGGCCACAAAAGGTCCAAGATGCATTAGATACAATTAAAACAGTGGAAGCTAGAGCAATAACTTTGCAGTTAAGAGTATATAACTACTCTTGCAGAGGATCACAGTTCCCAACACCCACAGTGAGGTGGCTCAGGGCACTCTGCAAATTCAGGCTCAAAGAGTCTTCTGGACTTCACAGGTACCTACACATATCCCCTACACACACACACACACACACACACACACACACACACGTATAAGCACACACCCGTAGATACATATAAACAATTACAAAGAAAGCAAATATTTTCAAAATATATCTGCTGAGAGGGGGGTGGTACTAGTGTCTTTGAAGAACTTTATGTGATTCAAAAAGAATCTTTGAAGAGACTATTTCTGAGTTTGATGGACGAATACACTTTCAATTTTCTACTTATTATTATGGTTCTGGGGATTGTAATAGTATATTTGATAAGTACTCCATACATATAAAGCTGTAAATTAAAGACCTACACAAGTAATTAATTTGACATACCGTAAACATAGTTCATGGGTTGAGTACTTTCCAATTACTATATGTTTCTACAGAAAATACTCAAAATATCTTTGTTCATAGATCTGTCAATCAGGTAATCATCACCATAATGGTCATCATCCTCCTAAACACCACCATCACCAATATCTCTATAAGAGAAAGCAGACCGATAAAGATAGATGATAGATAGATAGATAGATGATAGATAGATAGATAGATAGATAGATAGATAGATAGATAGATAGATAGATAGATGGATGGATGGATGGATGGATGGATGGATGGATGGATAGATAGATAGATAGATAGATAGATAGATAGATAGATAGATAGATAGATAGATAGATGGATAGATAATTAGATAGATAGATAGATAGATAGATAGATAGATAGATAGATAGATGATAGATAGATAGATAGATAGATAGATAGATAGATAGATAGATAGATAGATAGATAGACAGATAGACCATTGATGTTCCAAAGCATCCGAAGAAATATATAACTAATCCCCCACACATGTACACTTCTGAAGCAGAGCTGATTTACTGGTATAGAAATACGTAGGAGTGATACTCCTTTTGCTGACTCCTGAATACTGTCTTGAGTAATATTAGTATTAATTCTTCCACGATTCAGTGGGAAGTTTAAAATGATGTTTGTAACATTATAAGTCTAATTCTAGTTTAAATTCGAAAACTGTCCTGAATTTTAATACTGTAACTAACATTTTAGTGTATATCAGGATACCAATGGTAAAACTTCCCAACACACACACACGATTCTTCTAGTTGCCTCGCTCTTTTATACTGTTGGAAGTATGATCAGAAGTAACCTTTTGAAAACATATTTCACATAGTTTACGAAACAAGCACTAGAATAGAAAATGCTCATATAATATTATAAGGAAAGTTTGCTGAGGGTCAGCAAGGTGCCTCAGCAAATCATAGTGTCTACAGCCAAGTATGATGACCTCCCTTCGGTCCCAGGTTCCACATGGAGGAATGTATGAACTAACTTCCACAAGCTGTTCTTTGACCTTCAGATATGCCACTCCATACACAAACACCTAAGTATACACTCTCACACAAAATTAATGTGTATCGGAAAGCTTTTCTTTTTAAAGAAAGTTGAGAGAAATTTACAAGTAAAAGTCAATAAGACTGCTTCCATTAACCTAAGAATACTAGAAGAATTTACAAGCTCATTAATACTAGTCAACATTTTTCTTTATAGTCTAGCATTTGCAATAGGTAAAGAAATTAAATACTTACTATAAATTTTAGGAGATGATATGAAAATTATTTTTAGAAAATAGTGACAAGTAAACTCAATCTCAAATATTAAATTTACAAAAAAAATAGTTTTATAAAAACTATAGGTCTTTTAAAAATAACATGCATTCTGATTATAAAGCCAGGTATATGATGATTGGGTTTTATTTACTTCTGATGAGGATCAGAAATTGTAGATGACATATTATCAAACACATATTAAAGAATAAAAGCTCACAAAGAGCTAAAAATAGTAAATAAAAGAAAACCAGAAATTATCCACTTGAAGCATGAATATAAAGCCATCTATGATGGTTATCTTTAACTGACAACTTAAAGTAATATAGAGTAAAATGGTAATATGATCCCAGTGAAGGATTGTCAGCATTGGATTGACTTGTGGACATGCCTGTGGAGGATTGATTATCTTAAATAAGAAGTCTAATTGTTGTGAGAAAACCCATCCTACTGTGGGTAGCACGATTCCCTAGGAAGCGGTAACCTTGAACTCTGCAAGTGTTGCATGCATGCATTCATTTCTCTCTGCCCTTGACTTTGTGTGCAATGAACTACCTGTTTGAAGTGTGTATATTGATTTTCCTACAGATAATTATCTGTAATCTTGAACTGCCAGCTGAATAAGTCCCTTTTCCCACTAAGTTGCTTTCTGTTGAGGTAATTTTATCATAACTATAGAAATGCAACCATGATCCAATCATACTTTTAAAACATATGGCAACATTAAGCTATAAACAAACCAGAAAATTCAAATGAGAACTTAAAACCATTTATTATGGATCCAAATAATTGTTTTATTATCTTTAATCTCCTGTGATGTAGAAATATTCTCTGTATGCTGTGAATATGTTTTATTACCATTGGTTAATAAAGAATCTCCTTTGGCCTATGGGAGGGCAGAATATAGCAAGGCAGTAAATTCAAGCAGAGATAGAGGAAGAAAGAAGATGGAGTCAGAGAGACGCCATGTAGCCACCCAAGAAACAAGAAGTAACAAACTATGAGCCTCGTGGTAAAATATAAAATCATAGAAATGGATTAATTTAAGATGCAAGGGTTAGTTAATAAAAAGTCTGAGCTAATAGGACAAAGAGTATGTAATTAGTATTAAACCTCAGAGTGGTTATTTCATAAGCAGCTACAGGAGTGGGTAGAGAAAAACCAGTTCAGGGGAACCAGCAGGACGGAGAATATTTGTAGCTACAATCCTGAGTTAAAGAAAGTTGGTCTCATTTATCACCTAACATCTAAAAATGCATTTTATATACATTTAAACAGCAGCACCAAACAATGATATTGTAGCCTAGACTTGTAGTATCAGCATTTAGGAGACAAAGTAGGAGGCTTACTGCTCTTTGAAGGGTGGCCTTAGTTACAAAGTGTTAGCCTGTCTCTAAAAACAACAGCCAAACAAATGGGTTGACAAGTAGTTACAGAAACTGGGTAGAAAATGTCTTGCTTTTATTGTGTGTAAAGTATATCTTAGATGAAGAGAAGGTAGCATGTCTAAACTATTTCCTGTGAATTGGATGTGTTAGCATCAGATGAAATCCCTGTGATTTGGATGAACTTATTGCCACTCTGGGTTTATATAGAATGTAGGAAGCCAAGGTGGGGTACATATTTATCTTTTACATATTTAAATACTGCATACATAACACTTTTAGCTTTATTCTAAATGTATCTTCCTAAATGTATGTGTGTGGTGTGTTTGTGTGTGTGTGTTTGTGTGTGTGTGTGAACCATGTGCATGTCTGGTTGCACAAAAAGGCAAGAAGAGGGTGTTAGATCCTCTAGAACTGAAGTTACAACAGTTGTAAGCCTCCATGTGGATGCAAGGAAGGAATCTGTCCTCTGCAAGAGGAGCAAGTTTTCTTAACAGCTGAGCCATCTCTCCAGCATCAAGTTCTTTTTTAAAAACAATAAATACAATACAGTTTCTACCAGTCTTAATCCCATTTATTTAAATGTACATTTTGAGTGTTGATAGAATTCAGAAATTTTGCTAATTACTTGGGAATGTACTAGTTACATTTATTTATTTATTTATTTTTGTGGAACTCCCATCATCAAGGGAGAAAGATGTTGTCTATAAAGACATCTTTATGCCCTTTGTTTCCCTTCTAAATTCTGTGTTATAATCTGTGATTTCTCTAACATTTCTGCCTTTAAGGATAAATGAAAGAGAAGCTTAAGCCCGTGGGAAAACACCAGGCATATCTTCACGGCTTCCATGTCTCCCTGCCTAATTCTTACTCAGAAACTGACTCTGTATAGCATCTTCTTTTCCATAGTCTTCTTCTTCATAGAGACCTCACTCTCAGTGAAGTCCTCTTTCAACTTTAGGCTCAAAATCATGCACAATGATTTACAATGACATGTTTCTTATTAATTATAATTCTAATGATTATCAGCCAGTTGCAGAAAGTCCTTGCCAAATGCTTGTTTCTGCCCTGACTGTTCTTCTGCCTCTGTTTGTATCTTTTCACCTCTGGAAGCTATTAGGTGAGCTCAGCCCTCTATTACTCATGGTTCTACTCAATCTGAAGTCTCAGAGCTACCCAAGGATCTTGGGAATTAGGAAACTCAGCTTTACCGTCACAGACCTACCGTTTCCTTAAGAGGCTCAGAAGATCTGAGTTGTTCAGATGACAAGGCATTTAGGGTGGCACACCCTATCCTTGAAAGCAGTGGGGTTGGTCCAGATATCTTGGTCAGCACTCTGATTGCTGCCCCGGCACTGTCTGGCACAGATTCCCCAGACTCATATCTAGATCAGGGACACGATGGCCTCTGCAGACTCTCTCTGCTAAGCTTCCTTCACATCCTGCTGACCCTGCTGCCAGCTACTCACAGCAGTTTCCTCAGAAGAAAGGCAAATGGAAACTGGATTGAAGGAGGGTTCCGTACAGTTAAGGACGGAGCTGCCAAAACTGAGTAAATCTTGCCTGATGATATTTGGGCTGGTTAGATTTTATGATAAATTTATGAATTAGAAAATATATACTCTTTACTAGCAAATTGTTATGGTTTCACTCGGATGCCAACATATTGGAAATGGAAACAAACAGACAAGGATAAGTAAGGATTAGCTAATCAGCCAAAAGTATGATCTGAAGGAAAAAGATAATGTGGTGAAAGTCAGAGGCAATGGACTCAAATGTTAAAAAGAAAAGGTTAAAAGCTAAAATCTATAGGAAATTAAAGACAATATGCACAAAAACTGTGACTGATGCCAAAACTTCACTGTCACCAGGTGTTGAGACTCACATCCCTAAACCCTGGGTACAAGAGACTGGGTGGGAAAATTACAAACATGAGGCTAGCTTCAACTACAGAGTACGCTCTCACCCTCCCAACCTTACCCACAAAAAATGGCTCACTGTAAGGAGCAGAGGACAAAGAAGAAGAAAAGGATCCTGTACTTGATTGGGCGAGTGGTTTAGAAAGAGCAGTGGAAGCCTTTCCAACATAATTCAGAATGAAGTTTTTGTTGTTGTTTGGTTTGTTTTGTTTTTTAACTAAGGGGAATGAAGACATGGCTCTGTTCTTGGAGAGGAACCAATTTCAGTTTTAACCACTATTGTTCAGCAACTGACAATTACTTGTAACTTCATCTCCACGGTATTCAACAGCTATGACCTCTGCAAACATAGGCACTCATACATATAACACAGAGAGAGAGAGAGAGACAGAGAGAGACACACACAGAGTGAGATAGAGACACAGAGAGAGGGATAATTAAAAATAAATCAAACAAATTAATAAAGGAAATAAATGCTATAAAGAGAGAAATTTCAAATTCAGAGATGCTGATGAAAAGCCATTCCCATGCAATGTAAAGTGGATCTCCGTATAGTATTCTCACAAACCACGTTCTGTGGAATTTTCCCTGATCTAACTAATTTTGCTTGTGTGATAATGGTGTATTTTGCCCAATCAACAATCAAACTAATGTGACAAGTAAGAACCCCATGTCCACTGCAGTGACCCCCAACCTCCATCTTCCAGCTGTGGAACTTAAAATGTTTTTAGTGACCTTTTATAGTTAAATCCCCAGAAGAAAACAATTTCTGCATGCAAGATCACTGGCCCTTCTGCTTTTGAGTGCAGCTGAAAATCCATGAGGAAAACTAGGGAGTTGTTTAAGCCCTTCCCTCACAGCATGGCTCCACAGGAAGCTTGCAGAACAGATTCAGAGCCTGAGGCTCATGCTGATACTGCATGCAGATCCTTCTGTGGGGGCCTATGTATCTCAGTTGGGACAATCCTCTTTAATTCTCTCTCTCTTTTTTTAATTGAGATTTCATATGCTTATTGTATTTACATCATTTTTCCATCTGCATTTTTCCCTCAACTCCTTCTGTGACCCGCCCACCACTCTTTGTCATGTCTATGGCCTCCCCCTTTTTTTAAACTATTATTGCTACATATTTATAAATACAGCATGTAGCTCTTCTAGGGATGGAGTCTTGTGAGATTTTCCCTACCCATTTTGGCATGACAACTGGTGTTGTCATTTCGTAGGTCTTTTTCAGTCAACTCTGTTGTTTAGATTTCATAGGCATACCTTCCCTTTCCTGTAAAAGAGATGTAGTCTGTCCGCAGACATCTTTCTCCTCCTGCTTATACAATCTGTCAGCCCTCAGCCCTCTTCTTTTGTGGTCAGTGCTTTAGAAATGGGAGTTGTGTTATAGATGTATCAACTTTGGCTGAATAGCGTGATTCTTTTGACCAGTGTGGCTTTCTGTAATAGGTCTCTCCCGTAACAAGATGCTTCTTGGATGAGGGTCGAAAGAGTGACTTACACCTTTCTGTGGGTATAAGGATAAGTATTTAGAATATGTTCAGCAATTACCCTGATTTAAGGAAGTGCCGCAAATAGAGTCTACTCTACAGTCCTTGGCCTCATCAGACATAGATTGTATCCTTTTCAGGCACTTTAACATATGTGTATGAATTAGTTGTGAGTTAAAGAATCTTTTTTCCACAAGACTGGTTTCAGGATTGAAAGAACTCCACTTTTTAAATACAGAAAAAGTGAAATGCATTGCCAAAAAAATAGAGACTATTAAAAGTCCCTTCTGTTTATGGTCAGTTATGTGAGTTTTATCAGGTATTCCTATCCTCTGTGTGTGTGTGTGTGTGTGTGTGTGTGTATGTGTGTGTGTGTCTGTGTCTATGTGTGGGCAGAAAGAGAGAAAAGTACACACAAACACACATTCACTGTAATGGACTTGATGGCTCGTGTCTTTAATCTCAGTACTTCAGAGGCAGAGGCAGGAGGGCAGGAGGATTGAAAACTCAAAGCCAACCTGAGCCACACAGTGACTTGAGTGTGACCTGGTCTAAAAAAAGAAAGGGAAAAAAAGCCACAGGACAAACAGTACTGTAATTGTGATACTGGATTGTGACAGTGTGACAGGACCTGGAGTGTTTGTTCAGTCACTCAGTTACACCCACATTCATTGGGGCAATTGAATTCTCAGTGATAAATACACACGTGATAGCAGATACCACGTTCTAACTGTTCTCCTTTCAGTTATGGGAAAGGCAGTGAAGCTCGGTGAGAGGAAGGAAAGAGGGAAGCGAGCGAGGAAAACAGGAGAAATGGGAGGAGGGAGGAAAAAGGGCAGTCGGGAAGGAAGAGAAAAAGAGGGGTAAGAAATGGAGAGAAAGAATGGAAAGAGAGAGGAGAAACAAGAAAAAATGAAAATTTATATCTTGGGTCATAAATACTGACCTTTGAAACAGTTTAAGCCCCAAATACACAGACTGTAAATAAATTTAAAAAGATGTGTGCCAAAATGCTAGGGGCTAAACCGTTTTTCTGAAATGTACAGAAGAAATCAGAACTGAGTACTGGACAAAGACGGCATCCTCGAGTTATCCCAGCACTTTTCCCTCTTCAAAGGAGAACAGAGCTCAACACAAAGTTCATGTTTATGACGTTGCTTTATTTTAAAATAGGAATGAATAAAAATAAGAAGTACAAAACAGAAGTGCTTTCAGGTGCTCCTGTAATTTCCTGGGATTGGACCCTTGAGCAGTTTGGAGTGGCCTGTTACAGAGGCCTGGGCGTGGGAAATGCATTATCATATCGGGACTTACAGGAATATCACCCTCCCTGGGAATCGCCCTCTGCTGGAGTTCTCCAGTGACCTCTGCTTAAGACTAGATCTCTGGGAGTTCGAGGCCAGCCTGGTCTACAAGAGCTAGTTCCAGGACAGGCACCAAAGCTACAGAGAAACCCTGTCTCGAAAACAAAACAAAACAAAACAAAAATCATTTTGTCTCCATTTTCCTTCTATGATTCCTTTCCCCATTTTCCTCATCCCCATGAGTATGCAACCCCAGAGGCTCACTCGTAAGCTTCCTGTTGGTCTCTTCCCTTGAAACCTCAGATGTTTAAAGTTGTCATTATCCTTTGGAAAATGAGTCCAAATATTTATCCTAGAGAATGCTCTACTGCAAAACATAACTGTGCACCTCAGCTGTTGAGTGAATAATCCCCCCACCCCAGAACACTTTTCTTCACACACTCTTCTGTAGAAATACAAGTGCAAACAAAAGGTTAAAAAAAAAATCCCCTTCTACCGGGCGGTGGTGGCATAAGCCTTTAATCACAGCATTTGGGAGGCAGAGGCAGGCAGATCTCTGTGAGTTCGAGGTCAGCCTTCTCTACAGATGAGTTACAGGACAAGCTCTTAAGCTATATAAAAACCCTGTTTAAAAACAAACAAACAAGAAACACCAAAAAACAAAAACAAACAACCAAAAAGGATAAAGAAGTCCCTTCCTCTCAGTTTAGCATAATGGCACAGGGTGACAGGGAAAAATAGTTGGATTAGAGGCTGGTGTTGAGTGGTACAACCCATGTTTTCCAGCGATGTTTTGGAAATAATATCAATTGTTCATTAAGGGTGAAATGAATAAGACAGAAATGGGTGTTGAATCCTTTGAAAGTATAGTTATAGATGCTTGTGAACTTCCATGTGGTTGATGGAATCAAATCTGGTTCCACTGGAAGAGCCACGCTCCTAACCGGTGATCCACCTCTCTAGCCCCTAAAATACTTATTTTATAATGATAACATTTACTTTTTAAAAATGGTTTGTGGGCCGGGCGGTGGTGGCACACGCCTTTAATCCCAGCACTCGGGAGGCAGAGGCAGGCGGATCTCTGTGAGTTCGAGACCAGCCTGGTCTACAAGAGCTAGTTCCAGGACAGGCTCCAAAACCACAGGGAAACCCTGTCTCAAAAAACAAAAGCAAAAAAAAAAAAATGGTTTGTGTTGCAAATGGAGTCTTTTTTTCCTTTTTTCTATTTTATTGATTTTTATTGAGCTCTACATTTGTCTCTGCTCCCCTCGCCTTCAACCCTTTCCCAAGGTCCCCATGCTCTCAATTTACTCAAGAGATCTTGTTGTTTTTTTTTCTACTTCCCATGTAGATTAGATCTATGTATGTTCCTCTTAGGGTCCTCATTGTTGTTTAGGTTCTCTAGGATTGTGATTTGTGGGCTGGCTTTCTTTGTGTTATGTTTTAAAACCACTTATGAGTGAGTATATGTGATAATTGTCGTTCTGGGTCTGGGTTACCTCACTCAAAATGATGTTTTCTAGTTCCATCCATTTGCCTGCAAAATTCAAGATGCTGTTATTTTTTTCTGCTGTGTAGTATTCCATTGTGTAAATGTACCACAGTTCCCTTATTCATTCTTTAGTCGAGGGGCATTTAGGTTGCTTCCAGGTTCTGGCTATGACAAACTACTACAAAGCTAGAGTACTGAAAACAGTCTGGTATTGGCATAAGAACAGGCAGGAAAACCAATGGAACTGAATTGAAGACCTGGATATTAATCCACACACCTTCAAACTCCTGATCTTTGATAAAGAAGCAAAAAATATCAAATGGAAAAAAGAAAGCATATTTAACAAATGGTGCTGGAATAACTGGATATCAACATGTGGAGGAATGAAAATAGATCCATATCTATCACCATGCACAAAACTCAAGTCCAAATGGATCAAAGACCTTAACATAAAGTCAGCCACACTGAACCTTATAGAAGAGAAAGTAGGAAGTACACTTGAACGCATTGGCACAGGAGAACACAGGCACTGAGAGAAACAATTAATAAATGGGACCTCCTGAAACTGAAAACTTCTGTAAAGCAAAAGATATGGTCAAGAAGACAAAACGACAACCTAAAGAATGGGAAAAGATCTTCACTAACCCCACATCAGAAAGAGGTCTGATCTCCAAAATATACAAAGAACTCAAGAAATTGGTCATCAAAAGAACACATAATCCAATAAAAAAAATGAGTACAGACCTAAACAGAGAACTCTCAACAGAGTAATCTAAAATGGCTGAAATACACTAAGGATGCTCAGCATCCTTAGTCCTCAGAGAAATGCAAATCAAAACAATTCTGAGATTTCATCTTAAACTTGTAAGAATGGCCAAGATCAAAAACACTGATGACAACTTATGCTGGAGAGGTTGTGGAGAAAAGGGAACACGTCTGCATTGCTGGTGGGAATGCAAGCTGGCACATTTGTATGTCAGTGTGGCGATTTCTCAGAAAATTAGGAAACAATCTTCCTCAAGACCAGTAATACCACTTTTGGGTATATATACAAAGGATGCTCAATCGTGCCACAAGAACATGTGATAGCATTTACTTTATAATGACATAATTTTGATTAAAAAAATCAAGCAACTGTAACATGAAACTCATGCATTTTACGTATATACAAGGTATATCTCAAACATATGCACAAGAGAGCTTTAAAAAGATACACTATTTCTCATGAATGCTATGTTAGTCAGACTAAGCTAGCAATCTTTCTCTGCTTCCTATGGAGAAAGACATGACTGGACATACAATAATTTCAATTTTTTTACTAAATATCACCAGCAATTACTCCCAAATGCATGCTAATGAAGGTCATTAAAGGACATTCTTATCTCTATATTTAAATCCTAATCTTCAGATTCATGGGTGTGTAGAGTTGTGAAATTTTATTAAGCTTTATGCTTATAGCTTCTCTGTATCTATATTATGCTCAATAAAGAGTCTGAAATATTAATCTATTGTGAGGCTGTATCTTAAGGAAATGTCTCTATCAACTGGTGGCAGCCCATGTTAGACATCTTCTGTTAATGTTTCCCATTGTAGCCGGGCAGTGGTGGAGCACGTCTTTAATCCCAGCACTCGGGAGGCAGAGGCAGGCGGATCTTTGTGAGTTCGAGACCAGCCTGGTCTACAAGAGCTAGTTTCAGGACAGGCTCCAAAACCACAGAGAAACCCTTCCCAAAAAACCAAAAAAAAAAAAAAAAAAAATGTTTCCCATTGTGTTGTCAGTGTCATTACGGGGAAATTTCACAGAAATACCTCCTATCTATTGCTCACTACTGAACTCCAAAATATTAGAATATTTAGTTTAGTATATATCTAAAAATATTTTCTGTGTATGGCAGGAAAAAAATTAAATAATCAAAATATTTTCAGAAAAATTCTATGGACCACGCTACTTTGAATTCTTCATTCTATCAGATTGAGCTTTCTGCATTGGGGACAAACAGGAGAAGAAATGAAGTCACAGTGACTTGAGGATGTGATTGTCCCTTTGGAGCGTCACACAGAGCTGTAACTCAGAAGACTGTCTGATAGCAAAGGCTCTCTTTTTATTTAATATAATTTTTTATTGAAAAAAAAAAAGATTTCCGCCTCCTCCCCGCCTCCCATTTCCCTCCCCGTCTTCCTTTTCCCCCCTCCTCCCTCTCCCCTCCCCCCCACTCCTCTCCCCCTCCCTCTCCAGTCTGAGGGGCAGTCAGGGTTCCCTGCCCTGTGGAAAGTCCAAAGTCCTCCCCGCTCCATCCTGGTCTAGGAAGGTGGACATCCAAACTGGCTAGGCTCCCACAAAGCCAGAACATGAAGTAGGATCAAAACCCAGTGGCATTGTCCTTGGCTTCTCAGCAGCCCTCATTGTCCGCCATATTCAGAGTCCGGTTTTATCCCATGCTTTTTCAGTCACAGTCCAGCTGGCCATGGTGAGCTCACAATAGATCAGCCCCACTGTCTCCGTGAGTGGGTGCACCCCTCGTGGTCCTGGGGAGGGGGGGGGTAAGGGGAGATGGGGAGAGAAAAGTGAGAAGGGGAGGTTGGGGGGAACTTGGGAAACGGGATGTTTGGGATAAAGGAAGGTTGGATAGGGGAGCAGGGAAGCACACATCTTAATTAAGGGAGCCATCTTAGGGTTGGCAAGAGATTTGGTGCTCCCAGGTGCCCAGGGCAATGTCCCCAGTTAGTTCCTGGGGCAGCTGAGGACAGAGAACCTGAAATGACCCTATCCTATAGCCATACTGATGAATATCTTTCATATCACCATAGAACCTTCATCTGGAGATGGATGGAGATAGAGACAGAGACCCACACTGGAGCACCGGACTGAGCTCCCAATGTCCCAAGGAGGAGCAGAAGGAGGGAAAATATGAGCAAAGGCTCTCTTCTTTAACGATGCCAAAGTCATCAAATTCCAGGGGAAGTGTTTGAGTCATACACACTTGGTATAATTTTCCTTTACACTAAGATCTGAATCATCAATCAATCAAAATTTACATGATATATTGGGAAAACCATCAAGTCACATCTCTGGCTGTCATAAAGGAATGATTTTGACCCTCAACTTCTGTGAAGGGGGGAATTGGATAATAAGAAGATCTTTTGACAACTGGTGGGGGTACCACACTGCACGTGAGGATGAGGATGTGTGTGTGTGTGTGTGTGTGTGTGTGTGTGTGTATGTGCTTCTGGATGCTTGAGAATGCTGATATCTGGTATTTTATTCATCCATGCCCTACTATACTTTTTGAGACAGGATCCTCACTGAATATGCATCATGCTGATTAGACTAGGCCGGCAGACTGGTGAGACCATGGGATCTTCCTGTTTCATGTTACCATGCCTTCTATGTTGTACTGGGGATCTGAACTCAGGTCTTTAATCTTCGATCGCTGCACTCTACTGACAGAGCCATCTCTCAGCCCGTACAATGGATATTAGTACAGAAGTTTTCATCTAATATTTATTTCTTATGATTTCATGTGTTCACAGATCTCTGAAATCACTGTAGTTTACCAAGTGGTTCACAATAAGATTCAAACGAAAATTGTCAAGTAAAACATGGTATCAAGTTAATGTTACAGATGAAGAGTATACATCTATCTCTGGTCAGAGCTTTTAAATGACCCAAACTTCTGGGACCAAGTCTTTTAGAGCATTCAATATAAGTAAATTGTTCTCTAAATCACTATTGGTCTCACCAGTCACTATTATTACACCTAGAGTATGTAATCATTAAAGTTAAATTT
The DNA here is from genome assembly GCF_014885135.2 of Alexandromys fortis. Lineage (NCBI taxonomy): Eukaryota > Metazoa > Chordata > Mammalia > Rodentia > Cricetidae > Alexandromys > Alexandromys fortis. The sequence goes on from NW_026068036.1 coordinate 2,891,735, forward strand.
GGTTTTTCGAGACAGGGTTTCTCTGTGGTTTTGGAGCCTGTCCTGTAACTAGCTCTGTAAACCAGGCTGGTCTCGAACTCACAGAGATCCGCCTGCCTCTGCCTCCCGCGTGCTGGGATTAAAGGCGTGCGCCACCATCGCCCGGCCTTAAAGTTAAATTCTGATAGTACCATTGAAGATCTTTTATCAATTCTTCTTTCTATGCATATGTGTGTTCATGAGCTTGAGTTTATGTGCACTGTGTGTGTAGGGACCCAAAGCTGGTACGAAGAGAACAATGGATTTCCTGGAGCTGGGAGTACAGGTGGCTGTGAGATGCTGTGTGGGTGCTCAGAATGACACCCAGGTCTTGTGCAAGAGCAGTACCCCCTCTAAACTGCCAAGTCCTTTCTCCAGACTCATAAATATTTTAAATGCATTTTGTTTGTACTACATTCTAAGATATCTACTTCCTTCTGTATCCATTTTTAAATTAATATTGTCACACTAATCACAATTTTTTTATTTGTTTTTGCTTTTACATCCTCCTTTCCTTCCAGTTCCCCCTCACTTCCCTTCTTACTCCTCCCACCCACTCCTCTACCTCTGTTTCTCTTTAGAAAAGAACAGGCCTTCCATGGACTTCAGGCAGCCATGATATATCACATTACAGTGAGACTAAGCACCTCCTCTTCTACTAAGGCTGAACAAAGGGGTCCCCCCAAGGAGATGACAGAGTCAAAGACAGCCCTTTCCCACTTTTTGGAGTCCACAAGAAGACCAAGTTACACAACTGTAATAAATAAGCAGAAGACCTAGGTTAGTCCCAAGCCGGCTCTGTGAGCCCCTCTGAGGCCAGGTTAGTAGATTCTCTGGGTTTTCTCGTGGTGCCCTTGAACCACTGGCTCTTACAATCCTTCTCCTCCTCTTGTGCAGGATCCCTCAAGCTCCTCCTAATGTTTGGCTGTGGGTTTGCATCTGTTTCCCTGTTGCTAGGTGAAGCCTCTCTAATGCCTTCTCCAGTAGGCACCAAATTGTCTTTCTGGGTCTGGGTTCCCTCACTCAGGATGATCTTTTCTAGTTCCATCCATTTTCAACAAATTTCATGATGTCATTGTTTTTAACAGCTGAATAATACTCCATAGTGTAAAAGTGCCACATTTTCTTCCTCCGTCCTTTGGTTGAGGGACACCTAGGTTATTTCCAATTTCTGACTATTACAAATGAAGTTGCTATGAACATAGATGAGTAACTGTCCTTGTAGTATGATAGAGCATCGTTTGGGTTTATGCCCAGTAGTGATATAGCTGGGTCTTAAGGTAGATGGATTCCCATAGTATCTTTTTTCTTCCTAGATATGCTGGGGACAAAACTTAGGGCCTAGGGCACTCAAGGCAAGTTCTCTACCACTTGGCTACAGACCAACCCCCACTGGCATTCTGTTATTGATTAACTAGAGACACTAAGCTGAAAATAGCTATGTGTGTGTGTGTGTGTGTGTGTGTATAATCTAAGAAAGCTTTAATATTTCTTCAATGGGCTTATTTTGCTCTGTTAGTCTCCAAATATGTTTTAGGCAATAGTTTTACTTTCTATTAGCATGTTAATCTTCATTTAAGACTATGTACAGATAAGGCTGAGTCTGATGTTGCAAGTTAGTAATCTAAGCACTCAGAAAGCTGAGATATGAGGGTTATGAGTTCCAGGCTAGCCTGCGTTTCATAGGAAGATCTCATCTCAAACTATAAAAATAAAAGCAAAGCAAAAACGTTATAACACTAATTTTTTTAAAAAACAATATTTTTTAAATTAAATTTTAAAGCAAAGAATATAGCTTAGTGGAAGCGTACCTGTTTAGAACATGTGAAATTCAGAATTTGACCCCCAGTACTGAAAACAGAAGTTTTTTCCCCCTTTCCTTTCTGTGATAAGACCACAGAAATAGAGAATATGACAAAAGTAGGTAAGAATATGTAGGTAGATTTGTAAAGAGAAGTAAGTTGTAATCTATCCATGATTCCTAATATATGACTATTAAATATCTTATCCTGTCACATAAATATATACACATATATGTAATACCTGTGTACACACACCATTTTCCTATAGATCCACAAGTTGTCAGCTCAGATAAAATTGTAGTGCTTACTCTCAGAGCCAGATGTCACCCTACGTTATCACGTAAAGGTGCATTATACATCTTAGGTACTGCGTACAGGCCTGTCGCTATTCTGGTCATACAACAACCATCTTATTTTCCTTATTGTCCACCTAAGTTAGGGGTCTCTATCCTTGAATTCTATCACAGAATCTACCAGACGATGGCAAACAATTTTTACAGGTGTCTTCTTTATAGAGTAAGAGCAAAGGCAAAGCAGAATAGAGAGACATCAGTAGACGGTCGCACATTCAGAAACGATTTTGAAGTTGTAATGAAGTGTCCACCGCGACAGTTCAAACACCAGCTTTATTAGGCTGTGACTTCGAAAGGAGGTCAAAGGGAATGATATTGTAGCAATCAAGACACATGCTTCCTTGTAGGAATTAGAAGGAATGAGAATGAGGTTTGTTAATTATTTTCTCTGATTAGGTTACCTATTTCACCGCATGTGCATTTAAATATTAATCAGAGATTCACTCTAGTGCAGTATTATTCAAAAGGATGAAATGAGGGAAGAGTTCAAGCCTGAGATAAACAACTCCTCACAATGGAGGTGCAGGAACCCTGCTCGTGAGATCTCCTAACAAAGCCCCTAGAGCAGGGAGGGTACTTTGCTTTGATTATCTTGAAAGGTGAATTTATATTTTTATCAAATTTGTATGTTAGCCGAACTTTCAAAGCCAGATTTTTAAACATTTCATTCATTATGTTTTGAGAATTTCTTATATGAGAACTGTATTTCCAATTTCTACCCCACGGTCTTCCCACGCCAAGTCCTCCTAAGTATCCTTCTCCTCTTTCTTAGCTCCATAACCTGCTCCTCTTAATCATCATACAACCCCAGATTCTTTCTTTTTTAACTTTTTTAATTTTATATACCAAACTTAGTTTCCTCTCCTTTTCTTCCCCCTGCTTCCCCCCACCTTCCCCCCACCCCACTCCCCCAGCCTCCATCCACTCCTCAGAGAGGATAAGGTATGTTGACATGGGGAGTAAACAATGTCTGTCACATCACACTGAGGCAGAACCAAGCCTCCCCCCACCTATCTAGGCTAAACAAGGTAGATCTCCATAAATGGGCCCCAAAAGGTCAGTTCATTCTCTAGAAATAAATCCTGGTCCCACTGCCAGTGGCCCCACAGCTCTGCCCCAGCCACACAACTCTCACCCACATTCAGAGGGCCTAGTTTGGTCCTATGCAGGTTTCCCAGCTGTCAGTCCAGAGTCAGTGAGCTCCCACTAGCTCAGGTCAGCTGTTTCCCCATCATGGTCTTTACCCCTTTGCTCATATTATTGCTCCTTCCTCTCTACGAATATGTCTGATTCCAGAAGTTGGCCTAGTGCTTGCCTGTGGATCTCTGCATCCACAGATCTCCGCTTCCATCAGTTACTGGATGAAGGTTCTGTGGTAACAATTGAGGTAGTCAACAATCAGATTACAGGGGAAGGCCAGCTCAGGCAACCTCTCTACTATTGCTTAGACTCTTAGCTGGGGTCATCCTCGTGGATTCCTGAGAATTTCCCTAATGCCAGGTTATTTTGCTAACTCTGTAATGACTCCCTCTATCAAGATATCTCTTTCCTTACTTTCCCTCTCCAACAGTCCCCCAACTTAAACTTCCTGATCCCTCATGTTTTCCTCCCTCTTCCCTTCTCCCCTCCTCACTCCCCTTCCACCCTTCCCACCCCACCCCCACGCTCTCAATTTACTCAGGAGATCTTGTCTGTTTCCCCTTCCCAGGAAAATAATGTACATCTCTCGTGGGGTCTTCACTGTTTCCTGGCTTCTCTGGGGTCATGGACTATGGGCTGGTTATCCTTTGCTTTATGTGTAATATTCACATATGAGTGAGTACACACCATTTTGTCTTTCTGGGTCTGGGTTACCTCACTGGGGTGTTTTTTTTTTTTTTTTTTTCTAGTTCCAAGAAAGAATTTCAGGCACTGAAGATATGATAGAGGAAAGAGATCCATCGATCAAAGAAAGTATTAAATCCAACAAATTTTTAACACAAATATCCAAACCCAGATTCTTAAATGTCACCACACCTTCAAGGTTTGGGGGCTGCCATATTTATTCTGGGCTATACTTTATGCTATACTAGAAGATTAGTAAAAAGAATCTATAATTCTCTCCATATATTCAATTACATACATTGAAATATTTATATAATCCTCTTAAACTTACATACAGAATTGTTTAAATGCAAAACATGTATTTTCATCAAGAGAAAAAATAATCATTAAACTTACCAATTTTAAGACTTTAGTTTTGTCTCCAAGAACATTCTTGGGGACAGCATTTCCTAATAAAAATTTAATTAGACTGTGCTTTGTTATTTATTACAAACAGACAGCCAAGGATCATTCCACTTCAGTCACTGAGTGGTAAGCAAAGTTAATTATTCAGAGCTTGTGTTTCTAAAAAGCACTTAAACTCTTACTAGATAGTTAAAAAAAATCAATCACATTCTTCCTCAACAGCAACAAAACCTCAAACGTTATTTAAAATGTGGGAAGAACTACTAACTACCTACCAAACACTTGTGTCCCTGTATCAGGTAGCATTTTGCAGCTCTCATGAGATCTGCAATATGACTGTCTCTATCCTTTCCTAAGGTGAGAGCAATTAAACTAAGGCTTTCAAAACAGAAAGGTAAAGCAAAGGTTGTTCAACATTTTGCTATGGGTCTGCTTTCATTTCGTTGTATTGAATGGATGAAACTTTAAAAAGTCCTGGTTTTGAGATCTCCACATTTTTATCCTTTATAGCTTCTTTTGTTGGAAAATGGTGAACTTGAGGTGGGGAGATGCTACCCCATGGGAGAGAGCAGACACACTCTGACTCCTTTGCATATTCCAAAGGTGTTCTGACATGCAAATCAGAAAGGCCACACAGGAAGGAGCTTTGAGATCTCTTAAAGCAATGTTGCAGCTTGTGGCTGGGGAAGCGCAGAGTGAAATGTCTTGTCAAAAGTCCACTCCATGTTTGCAACAGCATTGAGCTTACAAATCAGTAACTATCTCAGATATTTCCTGCTAAAGCCAGCGCCTGGCTTCAAAACCTAAAACATGTTTACAGAATGCCAACAAAGGAGAGGGGAAGCCTCTCCAAACCCAAAGAAACTCACCATAAAACTTTTCAAAAAGGAAATTTCTCAGTGGCAGTCAAAAAGAAAATAGTATTGAGAATAGAACACAATCCAGATTTTGGTAGAAGTTTTATAATCATCGACACTACTGGATAGAACTAAAAAAATCTCCATCTTCTATTTTTATAATTAATATAGTCATTATAAACCATAGAATCACGCAGATAAGAGGCTCAAGTTCATTTTCATACTTTCAAGACCTGAGGGCTGCTTATTCGTAAGAAATAATTTAATTGGTAATAAAAACATCAAGGCCACAAAAAAAAAACAAATCAGCATAACAATTAATTTAGGTAACCAAGGTAATTTAATGTTGTTTGTGTGTGAGAAGAAAAATGATCACACATCTGAGAACTAAAGGTGTCAAATTTCTAAGCTTACCTAAAAGTTATATAAAAGCTAAAATTGAAATTCTTTGTTCCCTTCGGCACTGATAACATGGGCATTCAACAACTGGACAGAAGTCGAAGTTGTATAATATAAAAGGTCAAGAGAGACATTATTCTTTTCTTGACCCTACCTTCATGCACAAGTTAGGTCCCAGGGGACAGTGAAATGCCTCTAAAAGAGTCTTTCAACGCTGGTAAGTCACCCATTGCTTGACCAAAAATCATGCCAAGACTTCAGGCACTGGACTCTACTTAGTGAAGAGTCTGTAAGAGAAGCCTCAATAAGGAAGAAGATGTCCTCAGAGTTGCCAAGGAATGTTACATGATCAAGAAATCCTTGACCCATCTCAGTAGATGCCAGAAATGGCAGAGAAAAAAAAAAAAAAAAAAAACTGAAGAAGCAAGGGAGCTTATTCGACACCTTTAAAAGTAATCCCTAAAGAGCTTTGACCAACCTTAGTAGGAAAAAGCTCATTTTTAACCTGCAAACACATGATCTTCAACACCCAATAGGAAAATTCCACAGAAGAGTGGAAGATCTGATGATAAGGAGAGAAAGAACCAGACTGGACTTGAAAAGGAACCAAGCACTTGGCCAACTAACACAGGCTCCTCCAAGAACATCTGCAGACAGACCGTGTAGACACACTGACACATTACAAAGGCTCTAGCACACTGTGGCATGGTTACTAAGAGACAAAACACTCTCATTCCAGTCCCATATGCTTTTCAAAATCATCTTTCATCCCTTCAAAATCTTATTAAGTACACAAATTCCTGTCAAACTCCAGGACATTCTTAGCTAAATGAACCTGTTCAGATTAAAAGCACCTCTCCTAAAGTGTTCCAGGTAAGAGTTGAGAGAACTCTACCAGGATCTAGAACTAACTCACACCCTGGGTAGCTTCTCCCCTCCCCCCCAAAGAATGACCCCAAAGATAAGGACATATAAGGACATCTATGGGACCATGATTCAAAGCTACCACACTTAGACATATGCTCCTGATGGGCTCCTGACACTGGCTAGGCTTACCCTTTAAAAGCAGTCTGTTTCTCTGTCAAGATGGATCTATAGCCTGTAATTGGGAACCCAGTTCTATTTATCATCACTACTATTATGGCTGGTCGAGGAAAATCCCCAATAGGGTTTGATATGTTCTATTTATCCTCAAGACCAACCGACAGTGCCTCTGCTTTTTACTCCTGTTTTCAGCATATACCACTTAATTCGTCCTATGAGTCTCAGTTCCCAGGGGATCCCCATGACATTGTGGGACAACTGGAGCACACTAATTTGCAGTGTTCAAATTTATCTTCTATGACTTTCTCAAGATATGACTAACTCCCAGCTTTGACTGTTTCTTATGGTAGGAAAACCAAGGTAATAAATTGCACCATTACTCCTATCTCTCCACTCCCTCATGACCCTTGGACCTTGGAAGTCTATTATAATCTTTCAATCCAATAATTTTGCAGCAATTGGTAATTGTGTCATAGACAGATTTTGTACTGCAACTGGCAATTACTGGATCTATCTGCTCAGTTGATCTCATTTAGAGGAAAAAGGCCTTTATTGGACATGATTCCTGGACCTAACTATACACAAAGATTTCCTCAAGTTGAGGAAACTCCCTTGGCACCCTCATGTCATGTTCCTGGTTTATCTCTTTGTTTCCTCCATGGTTTAATGCCTACTTTTCTGAGTTTTTATAAGTATTTGCTCTCAGTTCTATGGGATGGACATAGGTCTACTTTTCTATCAAACCTATTTCCATGTAACTTAATCTGGCTTCACGTTTATCGTCATTCTGAGGAGCCCATCCCTTGTGACACATGACTCTGCTTGGAGTTTCTTAGCCCGTCACTCCTGTCATAAGCGAAGGAATGCATTAATTTTGGCTGGAATCCACAGCCTCTTGGAATAGGTTTACCCATCATGAAGTCACCTCGTAAAACCCCACAAAAAATATGATCATTTCTGTTTCCTTCACTCCTGGGGCTATATGAGGCAAAAACACCTCCCCTGAATAACCAACCTTTAGCATCTTAGAAAATTAGTTAGCTTTACATTGCCTCTAAGCAGAGCTAATTGAAGTCTTTGTTCTTATTAACAAAACTTTTTAGAATGGGTTTGGTAGCACACACCTATAATTCCAGCACTCAGGAAATAGAGCCAAGAGGTTTTATGTGAGTTTGACACTAGTTTGCTCTAGATAGTGAGTTCTAGTTAGCTAAGGCTACAGAGTTAATCTTGCCTCAAAGGGAAAAATAAAATTTCTTGTTATACAAATGTGAACAAATTCTGACTGATAGGGACTGACTTTCATATTTATAATCCAGGGCACACCTCTAGAAACATAGCCAAGGACATGATCTCCATTGAAGCATGTCTGCTAGAGTTTTAACTTTAATTTTATTTGCCATTTTCTGGACTTGGGCCTCTCTGCTCACTATATTCTAAGTATTACTTCTATGATTTGACTTCTCAACATAATAGTAAAGGTCATTCCTTCCAGAATCCAAAAATTCCACTTCCAGATGATGATCCAACAGGAAATTACAGACAATTCACCAGAAGAACATTTCATCTGCCAGGACCTTTGAGTCCAGCAGTAACCGTGTAACTTTGCAAGGCACTGATTTACTTCCCTTCATTAGCAAGGAATGTGCCTATGCATAGGCACTATAATCCTACCCAAAAGGAAGTAGATCCAGGAGAATGAGATCTGTTTTTCCTAATAAGATTAAAGGGCCCATATTCCTTGAAGGGTAGGATCCAAAGGTGAGGTTTGATAGGAGATACCAGGCAGAGAGAAAGGAAATGAAAGGCCATTTGCAGCTATTGAACCCAAAGCTCCTTGTGAAATTTGAATATCAATGTCAGCATCCTTTGTCACTAAGGCATGGGCAGTGGTAAATGACCCTCTTTCTAAGGTCCACAATGGGAGACTTTAATGTTAGAGATCCCCTTTGGGACATATGAATACCAGTATGTTGACAAGCACTGTTGCCCTTTAGAAGTAGCTTCATCAGTGGGAGACCGTTTTGGTATAGACAGCATTCCTAGTCTAGAAAATGCAAGGAAGTGCCTTAAAGGGGAAACTCATTTTCGTAATCTAATGTCTTAGATTGTAATCAAAATCTTAAAGGTAAAGAGAAATCTTACACAATAGGATATGATGAGAAAATGTGCGGGATAACTATACTCTTATAGATTATGCACCTAGAAAAGCCAAAGCCATTTTTCCAGGTAGTGGCTCTCCAACCTGCATGAAGGAGTCATCAGTCCAAGTTCTAAGTTTTAGAACTTATCTATCTTCCTCTTCTTTTTTCTTTCTCTTTCCCGCACCTGCCAAGATCTCCAACTTTCTGCTGTGTTATCCAAACACACCATCCTTCATTGCCTTTCTGGGTTTAGTAGTTTCAATGTAATTGGACACCATAATATCAGGGAGTGGCACTATTAGGAGGTGTGGCTTTGTTGGAGTGGGTATGGCTTTATTGGAGGAAGTGTGTCACTGTGGGGGTGGGCTTTGAGTTTCCTGTGCTCAAAATATCACCCAGTGTTTCAGCTGGCTTCCTATTGCCTGTGAAATGTAGCACTCTCAGCTCCCGCACCACATTTGCCTGCACATAGCCATAAGGGCTGCCGTGATCATGCTGTCTCTTCACAGCTATAGAAACCCAAACTAAGACACTGAGTCTGTTCTCAGAAGATTTCACTGATGAGATCAGGAACATACAAGAAATCTATGATGACTGATATGTTCAAAAGAGCTTTTTTGATTCCATAAATCACATTGCAAATTCCCCACATTGCTTATAAGTAAAAAAGCATTATTTTAATTGGTAAAAAAAGCAACTAAATCTCAGTAAACTAATTAACACCATCAGAAGATCATAAATGCACATCTTAGGCAGAAAATTATAAATAAAAACCCAACATAGGAAAATGTTCAGTTTGTAATAATTGAATTAATCTCAAAATATAATTTAATGCCTTGAATATTCACTAATTTTTAAATGACATCTGTGAGGATATCATGGTTTGTAGATAATTAAAATAATTTATATAGTGATGATATATAATTTGCCTTTCTCAAAAATGTGTGTGTGTATGCACACCTGCAATGAATTGTTAAAACAGTCTCACATTTAGCACAGTAATCCCAGTTCTAAGAATGTATCTTCCTTAAGTGTAATATCCATAACTATTCTTGATACTTTAAAGTCAGAAATACTGCTTATAATACAAAGGTTAAGACTGTATTTTTTACTTTCTTTCCTGATCATACCCGGAATTTTATTGACTTTTAGGATTATGGACACAATTTATTTGCATGTATTCTGAAAACAGTCTATAGTGATTCCTAGGCCCTTAGATGACCCGGAATTTCCTGTTTACTGACTTTAAACCATTTCTCACCCTTAGCAAAAGATTATAGTTGTTACCATGCCGTCTGTCACAGATGACCAACCGACACCCACTGGCACACCCAAACTTCTCCTGAATGCTCAACACTGTTGCTGTGAGTGACTTGAACCCACTGGCACACCCAAACTTCTCCTAAATGCTCAACACTGTTGCTGTGAGTGACTTGAATCTTCTCTCCCGCTCAAAGAACAAAACAAAAATTTCATAATTCAAAAAAGCAAGAAAGTTTTATAGGAGAGGAACTAATTCATCTCAGTCACAAAGCTTTGGTAAATACTTAGAGAGTAACAAAGTACTCAATACATAATCCCAACAATGATTATGATAGACTTGTTTTCCAGAACCAGGGACAGGACTTGTTCACTGGGACTGGCAGTCACTACTAGAATATCTTGACAGTTTCTTTCATAGAAATCTAATTTCATATGTTATGATACACAAGCACCTAAGATGTAAAAATAATATATGCTATTGATTTAATGACCTCCCATGTCAAGCTTTATGCTACCTGACAACTTTTTTGGATGTTTAGCATTAGCATATCTGAAAGTCACCCCTACCTTTTATTTTTATTTTACAAAAGTGAAACTAAGATCTAGAAAGTTTAGTAGGTTGCCCAAGGTGTAATATACAACAAAACCAAACTCAAATACAGATATCTAATGTCAAATTCTCTTGGCTAACATTTTCCTTTAATATAGAAACTCTCTTGAAATACTTATAAACCGTGTGTCTAAGACTTTGTACTGTCCTTTTTAGTGACATCGTTTTGAAAAGCCTCATTGTTTTCTAGTTATGCATCTGTCTAGAGAATGTCTATATATGTTTTATACTCTGTAAGTATATATGTGCTTTGGGCTTCTAAAGTATGAATAAACTGTTTCAATCTGCATATATTTGATTTGAATATATATTCAACAAGTATTCATATATTATTGAACAGTGAACATTTTTAATAGCCTTCTAATAGACAGTTGAATTCCCACAAGAATTTCAATGTTGCATATGAAGTCATGGATAGCTCACAGATATCCTTTATGACAATGTGTGAGAGTGAGAAACAGAAACCTGAAGTTACAAGGTGCTGGCTTTATGTTTTCTTTTCTATGTAACACTGATTAAGGTGATTCACAAATACACATACACATTAATGAGCAATAAGATGTGTCAACAGTTTATTCATAATCACACCAAGAAGGGCAGAATAATGAGATTCTGTCTTTTGATATAGGATTTTTAAATGGCATCTCCAAGTTTGTGTCCTTGTGTCCCTGAAAGCATAGAGGTTTATAATCCTATTGTTCTGATTTATTGTTGCTGTTTTTGGTGTCCTTTGAATGTTCCGGGTTCTAAGCTGTGCTGTTGCCATCACTGATCATTTTGAGTTATTTTTACATGGTTTCAGGCAGGGATTTAGTTTCATTCTAAATCATTCATTGCTTGCCATTTTCCAGGCTTCCTAACATGGATTTTGGGAAATTATTACTTCCATATTGAATTACAGAGAGTCTTTATCTTATCAAAATCATTTAACTATAAATGACTGGATTCTAGCCCTTCCCATTTATCTGTGTATCTATTTTTATCATGGTACTGTACACCTAATTATTCATTGTTTCATGGTTCCTACATATCAAATGATTTTATATTGACTTTGACTCCTATAACCTGTTGAACATATTTATCAGTTCTCATAACTTAATGAGTTTTTAAAGTAACTTCCAATATAAAAACACTATATATTATTATTAGCAAATGGAAATAATTTTATTTCTTTCTTTTCAACTAAATTTTCTTTTCTTTCTTGTATGTGCTGTCTAGGCCTTCCAGAAAAATGTTAAATTGACATTGCAATTGCAGTCATCTTTATCTTGTTCCTAGTCTTTGGGAAAGACTTCTAGTCTTTATTGTTAATATGATTTAGATAGATGTTTTCTAATAGGCAAGCTTTATATGGCTGAACATCTATGCCTAGCTGACAAATTTTTTAATATGAAAATGTGCTATATTTTGTTATTTTTTGCCAAATGTGTGCATGTGTGTCTGTTTCTGTGTGTGCTCAGATTTATTCTTTCGATAGATATTGCTTTTTTTTTAATTGCTTCATTTGTTACTTGTGTGAAAAAATTCCTACCTGGTTATGCTGCATAATCCTTTTTCATTTGCTTGATATGTGATTGTTGTTCTGGTTTTGAAATATTGTCTCACTACATAGCCTTGGATAATCAGAAATTTGCTATGCAATCTGAGGCTGGCCTCAAACTCAAAGCAATCACCCTGCCTCTGGCTCCTGAGTTCAGGGATTAAAGACCTTAACCACTACAATCAGTCACAATCCTTACTTACATGGCATTTGAATCACTGGTGTTTTGTTAAGGGCTTTGCACCAGTCTGTGATTGTATTGATTTCTGACCTCAGTACCTAGTTTGAGGATCAGAACAATACAACACAGAATGGGTTAAAGGGCACCCTTTCCTTTCAGTGTTCTAAAGTATCTCAAAGGATTGTGCATCTTTGAAAGCTTCCTATGACTCCTCAGTGACTTTAAAATCCAAGGCTTCTCATGATGAGAATTTGTGAGTTACTTTTGAATCATTTTTTTTTACTGTGCATCTACTCTGATTTTGAGAATAGATGCCCTAAGTCCATATTAATAATGTGTGTCTTAACATTTTCCTAAGTCTTCTAGGAATAATTCCAAAATAATAATTCTATAATTTTTCAACATAAAGTAACAAAAGCTTGGTTTAACCAGCTATCTAAAAGTGACCACAAAACAAAACAAAACAAAAAACAAAAACAAAAACAAAAAAAAAAACTCGGAAAGGAAAACTAAACAAAGAAACAAAAAGCCAAAATAATAATTACGATAAAATATTTTCTGCAACCAGTGGATAATAATTTCTTCTCTTCAGAATTTATACAAAGAATGTTAATATTTTTCTCAGGGAGTCATTTATCACTTTTATTTCTGTGATTTATACCTATGCTAATTTCTCTATGGTTCAGTCCTTTCCTTGGGTGTACTGTATCCATCAGTTAGCACTTCCTTCCACAATTAGCCAGTGGGATTTTTTTTGGCCTAGTGAGCTTAGACATGCTTTGATGACATAAGAACGGCTTCTCTGCAGCAAGGGATCCTGGATGTAAAGCATGATTTCAGCAACCACAGTCGTCTGTCAACAGAGGAATTGAGAAGGATGCTCTGGATATATACACAGAGGAATCTTTTCTGGCCATAAAGAAAAGTAAAATATGTCACTTGCAAAAAACTAGATACAACTAGAGATAATAATATTAAGCAAATTAATACAGGCTAAGAAAAAAACGGGATATTTATGTGTATATATGTGTGTATATGTATACGTACATATACATATGTACATATGCATACATGGACAATGACTTGAAAATAGAAGCACAACTGTGTAACAGAATAGAGAGGACTAACTTGAAGGCTGGGGAAATAAAAAAGTAGAAGACAGCATAGAATGGGACGTTATGCTCAAAAAATATATTTTCTTGAAAATGATCATATTTCAACAATTTAACAAAACAAACGATATTCAAGAATTTAGAGATGTTCTGCTAAGCTAGAAATGTAACTTCATGGTAAGAGGCTTGTCTAGCAGGCACAGGCCTAAGTTTCTATCTTGATCATCTTGCAGGTGAGTACACACACATATACATGCACACACACATACACATAAACTCACACACACACAAACTCACACACATACATATATACATATCTCTAAACACACACAAGGGAAACCATTTTGAAAGACCTTTGGATAGCTTTATTGACCATTCAAACACAAAGTGATAAGATAATTTTGATTTTGCTGACTTTGATTTCCCCTAAAACTGCAATTTACAGAGTCACGAAAGTTTATCTAGGTTATCGGAAGCACAGCACAACCATCCTCATTTGCAGATATTTCCATAAACAAGGAAGGATTCAGATCACTCTATCAGAGCTAAGAAGGGACTTGGGTCTCTCCATCACAGCAAAACTTGTTTCTATGATTCCTATGACTTTTGCTTTCTGAGTGGAGCAACAATTAGAGTGTGGGCTTTTCTTTTTTTGAGTGTGGGCTTTTGTGAAATAAAAACATCAATGTTTTATGAGCTATTTCATGACATGAATTTCAGGTGTTTGAACTTTGCAGAAGGATCTTCTCTTTTATAGGTTAAATAGTAAAGATACAGAGTTCATGATACATTCTAATAGTAGAGAACAAATTCCCTCATGTTGTAAGTTAGGAAATATTGAATTGGGAATATAGTTTGGAGGTAGAGAGCGTGCATAGAGTACACAAAGCCAGGAGATCATCTCTAGTATTGAAAACAGATGTGTTTGTGTGTGTATGTATGTGTGTGTGTGTGTGTGAAAAAGAGAGAGAGAGAGAGAGAGAGAGAGAGAGAGAGAGAGAGAGAGAGAGAGAATGAGAGAGAGAGAGAGAGAGAGAGAGAGAGAGAATATGAGAGAGAGAATATGAGAGAGAGAATATGAAAGAGAAAGAATATGAGAGAATATAACTACCAGGTCATAAATGCTCAGAAAACAACTGCAACTGACACATGAAAAACATCTATATGAGGAATTATGCATTGAGGGCTACAGCAAACACAAAGATAAGAATAAAAACATCCAAGCATTAGGAAGTTTATAAACATGAACTGAGTTGACAATAATTTAAATTAAAATGTCTAGACATATTCAAGAGGACAATAGAGCTCTGCCAGTAGATGTCAGGTAAGCTTCATGGCAAGAAAGGAATAAAGAATTAACAGTGAACAGGATGGTGCTTGAAAATTTATCAGCACCCTTCAAGAAGTATATTACAGTGCTGAGAATCACAGTGTATGCCTGTAATACCAGCTTCAGGAGGCTGAGGCATGAGCTCTAGTGCAAAGTACACATCATAGCAAATACATATAGCAAGACTCCGTCCTCAGAAACCAACGAAGGAGAAGCTCATTTTACAATACATCTCTTTTTATTTTTGTAGCCTCCTAAAATGTTCATACTATTTAAAATATGATCTCAAGAGATGGTTCAACAGTTGGCACAGTTTGCTCTTCCAGAAGACCTAGGTTTGATTCCAAGCACACATATGTAGGCTCATAGCCATCACTGACTCTCTTTCCCGAAGATCTGAAGGCCCCCTCTGGCCTCCACATGGTGCACAGACATACACGCAGGCAAAATATCCATATAAACAAAGATAAATAAAACTGGATTAAAATATTAAATTATTATTAAAAAAGTAATAGATCTTAGATACTAGTTTCGGTATTATGTTCTTTCTTTCAAGGGTCTTTAAATGACTATCAGAAATACAGCTTTACAGACATATAGTTCACAAAAGCCAAAGATTTTGTTGGAAAAAAATGGAATATGTGACTGGTGATTAACAAGGCAGATCCATTATTGAAATATTGATATTGTTTTCCTTTTTCAATAAGACGGTAGTTATTTATAATTATTGCATTGTCTCTCTTGACATAATACATTTACTAAGTGGTAAATTTTATATGACAAATTGAAAATGTACTGATTTTTGTACATTGACAAATTTACAACTGTTCCGGACAAGAGTATTAAACACCGGCATCTTGGGAGCTTCTTCGTACCGAGAATTCTGAGCACTGTGGAAATGCTGAGGAAATGCTAATCCTACTACCTGAAAGCTTTTTGTCATAACTTCCTCTCATCCTTAGCAGCTGCATTCAAAATGACAAAGGTGAATGCAGACGCATGAGTGTTTTCTAACTGTGGATTGCAGACCTATTACAGTCGTACAGAAGTTAACCACATGAAAATAGACACACCTCTGCTGTGATGTCCAAAGACAGGGTATGACAAGAGGTGGAGGGAGGCTTTATTTGCTCATTTAATATTAAAATCTTAAAAGTATGATGCTTAAATCAATCATAAAAGCACAAGTGGAATAAGCAATTTGCCCTGAACTCTGTAGTTTTTTTTTTCTGTTCTATAATCACCATTTTCTGACCACACATTTGATTACTTAGTGAAATAAATGGTTTACTATTGGCATAAATTTCTCCTTGATGGAAACTAAACCAAAATCCTAGTCATCTCCTTAAACCCCAAAATGTTACTTTGCGTAGGACTGGCAGGCCATAATTTAAATCAATTTAAATTTAAATGACTATTGTCACCTCTTAAAAACAGATATTTATTATTAAATCAAAATATATTTTTCACTATTTGGCATTTTAATACATGTTTCTGTATATGCTGAGCTGGGAGAATTATATGAAACTGGGGATTTAAAAGATGACACTTCAACACTATCCATTCATTCAAAAGAGAAATAATGACCACTTATGTTTAAAGCACTAGTCTCAGCAGTAATTTCAAGGGTTAATAAAGCACACCGCCTACATTTGACAGGAATGTTTCTAAGCGCATATGGTTCATAGTCTTTTAATGTGCAGTTTTTATTTGCTATGCTCAATGAAAACAAATTAATCTGTGGTCAGGAGCTTCATTCTCAATGGGCACAAATTAAAGCCCAATTTGTGCACCTATAATGAAAGACCCTGTTAGTGTATGTCCTGTCCTTTCCTGTATTGAAAATGGCTTAAATTTTCACCCATCTACTTCATGAGTTTATCTTTCTATATTTTGAACAGCATGAGGGAACAAAGGGTAACGGCTTTTCCTTCTGTTTTTTTAAACGACATTTTAAACATTTTATTTATGTGTGAGCTACAGCCTCAAGTGCCTGCAGAAACACAGCACATGCGTGTGCACACCCTTACACACACACACTCAAGCCCGTATGTGTGTGCTCACACACAGTTAATTATAAATCAATTTTAATGACTAAAAATGGTTAAAGAGATGGTTGAGCAGGTAAAGCAAATCCTGCAAATCCGGTGACCCGAGTTCCATCCCTGCAGCCAAGTTAAGGAAGGAGGAGAGAACTGGTTCTTCAAAGTTGAACTCTGAACTCCACATGTTCATTGTTGCATGTATACTCTCCATATACCATGCATACATATGTGCTAATAATACTGCTCTTGCCACAAGTAAATTAACAGTAAGAATTCAATATCTTTTTTAAAACCCATAACCCAACCTAATGAAATAAATAAAAGTTGCCAATAAACATTGCAATTCTTGTATGAACAGAAATAATATATGCTTAAAAAATGTTCGAATGGGCAAGAGATAAAAACCATTATGAAGGTTATATGAAATCATTAAAATACAATTGCTAAAATAGGTAAAAAGGGAAAATACATGATTGTGGAAAATATTTTGAGACAGGGTATGGTTTTGGAGCCTGAACTGGAATTCATTCTGTAGACCAGGCTGGCCTCAGACTCATAGAGATTCACCTGCCTCTGCCTCCCAAGGAGTTGGGATTAAAGGTGTGTGCCAACAAATGCCCAGCTTGTCTCTTTCTTATAAATACCCACTAGGTATCAACATTTGCAAAAGACATTTTCACAATGTAACTTCATAGCATTTCCCTGCATGGTTCACTTCATAAGAAAGAAGGGAGTCATGTTCCCAGAAAGTCTTCATGGAGGAGAAAAGCCTGTAGCTCTTGTTTTACAAGAGTCTAGCTCTGACCCTGCAGATCCTTAGCTTTCTATTTTTGGGATGGCTTCACAGTGATAACCATTCAGTGGAAGCAGTGACTTGATTTTGAATTTGACCTCTTTCTCAGCAGCGGACATAAAGAGGAAACCACTCCCAGTGCTGGACAGCAGCTCCCTACAGTACTTTAGTGCGCACACAGTCCGTGCTGGTGGAGAGCCACCCTGTCTCTCACGGTGCAAGGGAATACACACAGCCTGGATCAGTGCTGCTGCTTTCTCTCTGTTTGTTGTTTGCTTTTGGTTTGTCTCAAGAAAAGCTAGTCTTCTTGCTTATAAATCAATCCTAACAATGTGTGTTTGGCCTTCCTCCTGT
This sequence comes from Alexandromys fortis, assembly GCF_014885135.2. Lineage (NCBI taxonomy): Eukaryota > Metazoa > Chordata > Mammalia > Rodentia > Cricetidae > Alexandromys > Alexandromys fortis. The sequence goes on from NW_026068036.1 coordinate 2,909,809, forward strand.
GTCTACTGAGTGAATGTTCACTGAATGAGCGGCTATGTAAGCAGCTACGTCAGCTCAGGTGGCTGTAAACTCAAAGGGCTTTGGTAAGGCATGGGACAAATTGCATTCTTTGATTCTCCTCTTCAAAACAGGAATACAAAACCCATCTCGTAAGCTGTTGTGACGAATACATGAGATGCATTTAACACGAAAAATCATGTATTCTAGGAAAGGGTGTAGTTATTTGGTTATTATTGGTGAGAGCCTGGCATGTATAACGTGCACAAGTGCAAGTGGTTACAATAACACTCTGAGCTGGTGTGGGACCATACATTTTATATGAAATGTATGCTTCCATTCTGCTTTCAGGGGCACATGGCCCCCCTTTACTCTGTCATTATGTTGTTATCCAAAGAACCGAACTGAAGGAATCTTTCATTTCTCCGTCTGTTACTAGCTTGATAGTTTTAGAGGAAACACTCATAGGACCACAGTGTAGTCTCAGATGCCAAGGCCTGGTTAAGAAGAGGAGAAAGCTACTTGGTGGGACCACGAGGGAATGACTGGGTAAAAAAAGTAGACTTCACTTAGATAGTGCAACATTGGAATATAGGTAAAATCCAGCATTCACCTAGTAAGACAGTGCATCCATCATTCCAGGACTGAGAAGACTGAGGCCAGAGGACCACAGGAATCCAGAGCTACAAAAGAAGCTGCATTCAGCCTGCACTACTTTATAGCCTGCCTCAAAAATAAAGGAGGACTGGCAAGATAGCTCAGTGGGTAAACGTACCTGACTGACTGACTCTCTGGATCCAAAAGGTGGAAGCAGAAAACTGGGTCCCACGTGCTGTCCTCTGGAAAAGCCCACCTCTAATAAATGCATGAATATGCATTTTTAAATTAAAAGTAAAGGAAAAAATTGAGGGGGAAAAACATGCACTCCATGCCAGGACTTGACACCAAAATATCTTATAAACTCACTGGAAAACCACGTTTGTTTCCAGTTTGCTTTTTTTCATGCCCACGCCTTGTGCACAGACCCTGACTAGAAATAACAATGATAGTGTTTTCAGGATTCAAATTACAATAAAATTGTCTATAAAGTATTATAATACGGGTGTGTAATAGCTAATTGTTACTTTTACTGTGATGTATCTACTGTGATGAAATATCAGCAACATGTTGCAATCATCACAGAACCCTAGTGACATGGTCCCTAGGTCATAAATTAGACTTTATAATATGAATCTTTTTTTAAAATTAAGTTTTATTAGTTTCACGCATTTTTATTTATGATTAGCATCATTTTAGGTAATAGTAGCATTTCCAATCTATGACTCATGAATATTATTTGTCTAAATATTTTTGGGAAAGAGGAGTCCATGATCTGCTTCTGCACAGAATATCTCAATATAGGAAGAACCACAAACAGTCTTGGGTTTTGCTCCCATCATATGCGGGAGAGATGTTTCTTATGTCTACGTTAGGACTTATGTTCATTAATATGCAGACTTCTATTAATGCTTTTTATAGATAATATAAATGTCATTATTATTCTTTTTCTTTATAATAAGAAAAAACAATACTCTTACCTAAAGTCATAGATTTTATACAGCAGAGGGTGAATGAAGCTCACACTCTGAAAGCACACAAATGAGCTGGGATTTGGGGGAGATGAGGTATGTGCATGTATTCACTGTGTGCACATGTGCATGAGGATGAATGTGCACATGTGTGGCCTTGCCTGTGGAAGCTGGAGGTCAATATCAGGGTCTTTGCACTGTAGCTTTCCACCTTGTCCTTTGAAATTATATTATGTGTGTGTGTGTGTGTCCTTGTAGAAGTCAGTTTTCCTCTTCCACCATGAAGGCCTAAAAGACTGAACTCAGGTTGTCAGGCTGGATAGAGGGTGTCTTTATCCACAGAGCCATGTTGCGTGCCTTTCCAATTTGTTCTTTTGAGACATGGTCTCACTGAAATTTAAGCTACCTGATTCATCTATGCTGGCTGCCTGTGACCAGGGTGCTCCTTGAACTCGGGTTCGTAGGCTTCTGCAGCAGGCACTTGCTGACTGAGCCGTTTCCCTGGCCTATCCATCAGTACAAGGATGGATACGAAGAGCCATTGTATGTATTTGAAAATCCTAAAGAGCACTCAAGTAACTGTAGCACGATCTCACAACGTTTGCCCTCTTTCTGAGATACCAGTGTAAAAATCTGATAGAGGAGGACAGAGACCTGCTAGACATGAATATGTTTCTACTGCATATGATGTGCGTGTTAGTGTGCATGCAAGTGCACATGCATGTGCACACTCATACATGTGTGTGAACTTCAGACCACTAAAAGCAAGCAGCCATGATCTGAGCAAGCTGCCCTGTTGGCTGGGCATAAAACCATATTTCTTGTAATAAGAATTATCAGTATCAAAGACATTTTGGTCCATAAAAACCTCACCAAAACACTCTAAATGATAAAAAATAATTCATAACAGAACACATTTGTAATTTTTCTGAGTACTGATGCTATGTTAGCTCAAGCGGATTATGTTTCCTCCGATAAACAGTTGTCAACAGTAACTGACCCCCCCAAATCAATATTCTTTGCATACTTGGCATGTTTTACTTTGAAACTGTGCTAATTGTCTGGTATTGAGCTCACAGTTGCCAGACTGTCTGCTTCTTGATCTGGTGATCTGGCCCCTATGTATATAAATGTTGATGGTTTTTATAGGCAATATTTTAAAACTAAGAACCTGATTTGAGATTCCAGCATAATCCTAGTCAGGCAGATCACATGTGTGGTACATGATAGGAAGCAATGGGTGCCATATCATTGTGGTCAGTGTGTCTTCTGAAACCTTTCAATATATATGAGACCCTAGAAAGCACAACTAAGTCCGACAAGAAAAAAAAAACGAGATCTTTACAAGGTGTCCAAGTAATAAATAATTTACAGCACAATTTAGCAACCTCAGCAGGCACCACTTACAGGCTGTGGTAGGGAGTGGAGTCTGTCTTTGTAGAGAAGAGTGGGATCAATACAAGGAATGGGCTGTCAGTTTCTTTCTATAGTGTCAATATCTCAGACTGGCGGCTTCCACTGTTGCTCCTGTGGAAACAACTTCCAAAAGTATACTATTGAGCGACGTGTTGCATGGATTAAATGATTTACTTTAATCCCCTACTTGCATGCTGAAAGACCAGTAGCCCAAAAGGAATACTACACAGCCTGACCATAAAGCCACTGGCAATAACCTTGAGATCTGGGAATGATTTATACTTAGGAAAACCCTATTGCTATTACAAGAGCTATCCAAACGTTTCTCCATGAAACAGTCACGAAAGACGTATGCCTAACTACCAGCGGAGATCAAGCACAGTATTGAGGGAACTGGTAACGTAGATTTATTGGCTAGCTTCTCTGTTTGTCAGTTACCAGATTAAAAGGTGGTCTCATCTCAGAACGCTAGTGCCAATTGTAAACTGCCCCCTTTGTACCTATGTGAATGTATGTATCTAGTGAAAAACATGTAAAAGGTCCAAACTTCAAACACGATCCCAGCACGTTGCAGTTTAGCACAATAATAATTATCTCATTAAATAAGTAGTAGGCAAAACAACAGGCAGACTCTGAGGCGAAAACAAGAAATGATTCTAACTTATAGCCATGGAAGCAGGTTTTAAAATGGAGCCTATGGGGCCGACAATGTGCTTCCGTGAGTAAAGGCCCTTGCTATTGAGTCTGATGGCCTAAATTCAGTCCCTGGAACCCACAGGATGGACGGAGAGAATAGACTCTAGCAAGCTGCCCTCTGACTCCAGACAAACATGGTACCGCCTGCCCGGGGCAGAATAAGTAAATGGTTTTGTTTTTGTTTATTTTTAACTTCCCTTTATAACATGGTACATGTGACTTGGATCTTGTAAATCGAAAGATGATTGTAACTGAGTTCTAGAGCTGCCAGCAGGCGACTGAATGACTTGCAGGCTATTAGTAATGTAGCAATATTTGACTCTTAATCAGAGAACTGAGTTACAGCTCTGGGGGCCCATTTCCTCCCCCACTGTTCAGTTTTGTGCCACTTAGGACCCACACAGGTGGAGAAGCTGGAAGAGATACAGTTGCCTTTCAGCTCCTTCAGTAACCACAGGCAACCTGAAGTTTGGACTCCATCAAACAGGAGAAGGTCATAATGGCCTATGGGCATTTCTGCAGGCTTTGCAGGCCATTTGATCAGCATCCTACCTCACTAGAGGTGTGAGGAGCTTGAGAACTAGCATACAATTTGAGTGAAATGAGAAAAACATACTTGGTGTAGACCCTCCCCAAATGATTGAAGTATATGAGTGTGTGTATCTTTGTGAATGTGTTTGTGTGTGTATCTGTTTCTGTGTTTGTCTGTTTCTGAGTGTGTGTGTATCTGTGTTGGTGTGTGTGTTGTATGTGTGTGTATCTGTTTCTCGGTGTGTGTGTGTGTACCTGTGTCTGTTTCTCTCTCTCTTTCTGTGACTGTGTGTGTGTGTGTGTATGTGTGTGTACCTCCTGACATTTTTTTATACCTGGGACTTCTGAAGAATTCCTGGAGAGAAGTTGTGTCTGCAAAGACTGATTGATTAAAAGTGTGCTGATGTGGAGAGGTTGGGATGTTGCAGTACCAGAGGTTAAGTACCTCGTCTTGAGTTGTCTTTCATCCTCTAAATAGTCATTCCTTGCTTACCCGTGTGTCAGAATTAACATCCTGTGACTAATAGGTAGAAATCTTTAAAAATCTATTAACTTAGCAGACTACTAACTACAAAACCAAAAGCTAAACATAGTATCAGATATATTTAAGACTTATTGAAAAGCTTTCCCCATGCCTCTGTAACGACCTCTCTGATACGCCATCAATGTATTTTAAATTTGGCTCGATTTATAACTTTTCTTGTTCTGTAAACTTTATGAAAATGCTGAAAGATGAACTTTGAGGGGAACCTGTATTTCTGGGACATGATCACCCAAAATGCCTTTAAAATAAACCACCTCTAATCCCCTTTATGATGAGAGCTGTGGTTTTGACATACACAGGTCCAAAACAAAAAATATGGTCAGTTTTGCAAAACTGTATTTCACTAAAGTGGTAACATTCTGCACTGCAAAAAGTAGCATCCACTTGACTTCCCTAACTTAAATATTTCCTGCCTTACTTTTAAATGTGTAGTGATAAATATAAGGTGTGTGTGATATGCATGCGACTGGGTTGTTCCTGATAAATCATCTTGGTTTATAGGAGACTACAAGGTCACTCATCAGTAGGGATGCAATTTCTCACTTACAGACATTTACAGAGAGAGGGGAGCTGTAAGAAATGCCAACAGTCATTATTTGTTAAGAAAGAAACCTAGTCTACCCTTTAGTGGATGTTATAATAAGCCATCTGAGCAAGTAATACTTGAAATGTTACCTGTGCTTTTCTTAAGTGCCATCATTAGCTTTATATTAAAGAGAACAAACATAAGATTTGTGACATAAATCCAAGTTGAGATGAATCACAGTGAACTTCAGTGAAGACTGAAGGAGAAGAAACAGTTTTCATGGAGAGAAACCAAGGCATCACCTCAGGGCTTTAGACTGCAAAGCCACCTGGTGAGGTCCAGGGGGCAGTGTAATAAAGGAGGAGGGAAATGGCTGCAGCCAAGGGCACAAGCCCAGGGCCAGGCCCCAGGGCAACTTCCCCTGCAGAAAAGGGAGATGGTTCTCCTTTTAACAAGAATATGTCAATAGGCTGGAAAAGAAGAGGATGACTTAGTCCTAGTCCTGCTGACAAGTTTAGGAACAACTAAGGTTCCTAAGGGTAAGTGCTCATTTGTGTTAGCAGACAGTTCTCTTGATTGATTAGGACAATACAATTAGGAAACTTTATATAGGAGCGTTTTCAAATAAACAAATAAATTAATAAACATCTTAAGTAAATACTCATTCCTTAGAGACATCATCAATTTTATATTTTTGAAAAACGTAGCATGATAGGTTATTGGCTATTTTCTCATCACATTGAAAGCTCTTTCAGGATCATAAACACATCCTTTCTAATCTTAAGATGCCCATGTATGCTCAACACTCTCACCATTGAGTGTAGCAGTGCTCAGATACTCAGTATTCCTTAATACTGATACTCTGTGTCAGAGAGAACCTAAACCTAGAAAATGTATTAGTAATTACTTCAATCAGCAAGCAATTATAAGAGGATGGTATAATGAGCACTACCCCTGTTTCATACAGAATTAAAAACATAAATGCTTCCTTTGTGATATCTACTGTTCAAAATTCAAAAGTGTTCTCAGTGGAAAAAAGAAGTGAGATGACCAGTCATCGCAATATTTAAAAGCATGTTAAATTTCATGTGCTTTCCTGGGCAGTGAAAACTCCAAAGATGCCATGGAACAGCATCCAAATGAAAGACTAACACAAACCCTTTCAAAATCTACACAAGAGAGTCTCATTAAAATACTCTAAAATTTTCAGGTAAGCTGCGAACAGCTAACTTATTTGCTTAAGTAACTCAGGAGCTGTGAAGCATTCTGTAACTGCATTGTCATTTGGAGGGGCTTCTGTAGCATAATGTCAAAAACTTAGTGGACAATGTCCAAACGCATCACAGACACACACACATACACACACACACACACAGACCACATACACACACACACACACACACACACACACACACACACACACACACACATATAGCCGAAAGTCACATAGATACAATGCAGAATCTTGTTAATAATGCAGCCTGACAATCATTTCTGTGCTAGCTTTAACTGACAATTGCTAAGTTTCAGATGACAACACAGCTCTTAAAACAGTGTTCCCCAGCACAAATTTCCACTCTGCTGTACTGTCTCCACAGAGGTCAAGAAAACCTTATCTCTCCCTAAAGACACACCACTGATCCATCTGGTCAACCAACATCTGATAATTACACTATCAGCAAAACATGCAAGAAGTAAAAGGTTTGATGTGTGCTACATGTAGGCCATGGTTAGGTGCAGCAATTCATGAACTGTTCAGGAGAAATTACTTCTACTTAGGGTAAAAGGATTGATTTTCTCTCATTTGCTACTAAAGCTTCTAACATAAACAAGGAAGCTGGTGGAAAATTATTGTTATTTTCTCATTATATTACAACCCAACCACAGTTTTATCTCATCCCCCCCCTTCCCTAGATGCTCATCTTCTCTCGGAAAAGAGCAGGCCAGCCAGGGACAACAGCCAAACACCACATAATATGTTACTATAATGTCAGGTACATACAACCATATCAAGGCTGGATGAGGCAACCCAGGAGTAGGAAATGGATCTCATCAGTAGGCAAAAAAGTCAGTGATCACCCTCACTCCCACTGTTAGGAGTACCACAAGAACACCAAGCTACTCAGAGTAACATCAATGTATGGGACCTAGGTCAGATGGCTACAGGCTCTCTGATCTCTCTAAGTTTCTATGAGTCCTGGTCAATTGATTCAAGCTGTGTTTCTCTTCTCGTCACATCAAATTTAGAACGGAAAGCACCACTTTCCCTGATATTCAGTGTGGCCTCACAGCTCCTATGTCTCCACATTGAAGCACCTACCTCTTGATATATATTTTACTATCTTCAAAAAGTGTGTTTATTAGAAAATCTACTGTACAAGGAAAAACGCTGATTTCAGTGAGCACATACGTATGTGTCAAATGGGTTATTCTTTCATAATAACACAACTTCTAAGAACACTTAAGATTCTTCAAACCAAACTGACAAATGCTATCTTTCACTCACTTAAGATTCTTCAAGCCAAACTGACAAATGCTATCTTTCACACGCACTAAGTCTGCTGAAAATGCTATCAGTAAACAAGATATTAATAAAACAAGGAGTTTGCGGTACCTAGACTAATTTTGACATTCTTTAGTTTTTAGTAGTACTTTAAACCTATATAAGCTAGATTATTAACCACTATACTGAACCTCCATTGTCTTGTGTGTTATTAAGATGAAGACTTTCTTGTTGCCAAAATTGGTCTTAAACTATGAACTCAGAGGTCTCCATCAATTTCAGCCTCTTGAGTTACTGAGTCAACAAGAGAAGATCTAAGGTACTTTGTTAAATCTAATGAAATAAAACAAAGCAATCCTTTACACTTGCTTTTTAAATCGAATCTACTTCTAAACAGTAGAAAAAATACTAATACTTGGTGTTGGGGCACTTAAGTTTTGCTCATGAAACTGGAGGGGCCTTCTGACTTGTGTCCACTCATTTATTGCTTAGACCCAAGGAACATGAAGAAACTTAACTTACTAGGTGAATTTGGGAAGAGTAAACTGAGATATATACTTCTATCCCAACCCTGTTTATTTGGGAATGAAGCTGCATGCATACTTGCAAAAACAGTGAAAAGCAAAGGAATTCTTACAATAGAACTGTCCACAAAATAAAATATAGTGCAAATAGCCCACTATAAAAATACATGGAGTGTCAACTTTTTAAAGAAAACCTTCACTACAAATGATAACTGACCTCAAAAGGTAAATTTTCTACCAATTTCAGCCTAAAGAGTGAAGAAGGTAAAATAAATGTCATACTGAGTATCTGGTAGTAAGGCATACACTCAATCTTAGAAGAAAAATTTACACTAGAAATTAAAAGTAATTTAGAAAAGTATATACACATTGCTAGTTAGATACATACAATATATTTTAGTTCCTTCTCCATAATAAAAAATTATACTTCTATGGTTTTCTATAACTGCAAAATAAGACTTAGAATTGAGAAGTTTCTTAGCATTTGAAAATAAATGCTAAGAAAAATAAAATAAATGAATAAAATAGAAAATAAATGAATATGTTTTAAAAACCAACCTCATTGAAGCTGTAAGTTTTTAGCACTCATCAGTATAACTGATCCATGAACCATTAGTGGGCCATAAAATAAGAAAGTTCAATAAAATAATTATAAGCTCATATGTTTATTTTGTCCTAAGACTGAAATGGAGACCTTTGTACCAAATGATGCCTAGGAACAGACTTTTTTGCACGTGTGAGTGAACATGCACAGACACACAATATACACACATGCACAATCTCATATTTTTCTCTTAGTTCTCCAGACTTACATATAAATGCTCTTGTGACATTTCTTAATGTGACAGATTTTCTTTAATAAGCAGAAAATTTGTATTATTTTAATCCCTTTTTAAAAGTAATTAATTTAACCACTTCCTACGTATAATCCCAGCAGCACAGACAATAAAAGCAACAATGAATAAATAGAACCTCCTGAAACTGAGAAGCTTCTGTAAAGCAAAGGACACTGTCATTAAGACAAAAAGGCATCCTATTGAATGGTAGAAGATCTTCACCAACCCCGAATCAGACAAAGGACTGATCTCCAAAACATATAAAGAACTCAAGAAACTCGACATTAAAATTCTAATTAACCCAATTAAAAAATAGGGTACTGAACTGAACAGAGAATTATCAACAGAAGAAGTTCAAATGGTGAAAAGACACTTAAGGTCATGTTCAACCTCCTTAGCAATCAGGGGAATGCAAATCAAAACAACTTTGAGATACCATCTTACTCTTGTCAGATTGGCTAAAATCAAAAACACCAATGATAGCCTATGCTGGAGAGGTTGTGGAGTAACGGGAACACTCATCCATTGTTGGTGGAAATGCAAACTTGTGCAACCACTTTGGAAATCAGTGTGGCAGTTTCTCAGGAAATTGGGAATCAACCCACCTCAGGATCCAGCAATACCACTCTTGGGAATATACCCAAGAGATGCCCAATCATACTACAAAAGCATTTGTTCAACTATGCTCATAGCAACATTATTTTTAATGGCCAGAACCTGGAAACAACCTAGATGCCCCTCAATGGAAGAATGGATAAAGTGTGAAATATATATGCATTAGAGTACTACTTAGCGGTAAAAAACAGTGACATCTTGAATTTTGCATGCAAATGAATCAAAATAGAAAACACTATCCTGAGTGAGATAACCCAGACCCAAAAAGATGAATATGGTATGTACTTACTCATTAGTGGACTCTAGCCATAAACAAAGGACATTAAGCCTATAGTTCACAAGCCTAGAGAAGCCAAATAACAAGGTGAAGCCAAAGAAAAACATATATAGATCCTCCTGGAAATTGGAAGCAAGCCAGGCAAAATTTGGGAGCATGGGGGTGGAGGTAGGGGTGGGGGTGGAGTTGGGAGAAGGGGAGAGGGGGAGACAGAAGGGAGAAGGGAAAGACTGGGGAGAGCTTGGGGGAGTGAGGGTGGAGGTGGAGGAAGGGTGGATATAGGAGCAGAGAAGGAGATATCTACATTAAGGGAGCAATTTTAGGGTTGGCAAGAAACTTGGCTCTAGAGGGGATCCAAGGTGTCCATGGGGATGTCCCCAGCTAGGTCCTTGGGCAGCATAGGAGAAGGTGCCTGAACTGTCCTTGCCCCACTATCACACTGATGATTTTCTCGAATATCACCATGGAATCTTCGTCCGGCTAAGGATGGAGATAGAGACAGAGACCGTCATCAGAGGAACAGACTGAAAAGACTGAACTCCCAAGGTCCAGTTGAAGAGCAGAAGGAGGGAGAAGATGAGCAAGGAAGTCAGGACAGAGAGGGGTTGCTCCACCCACTGAGACAGTGTGCCTGTTCTAATGTGAGCTCACCAAATCCATCTGGACCAGTATTGAACGAGTATGTGATCAAACCTGACTCTCTGAATATGGCTGACAATGGGGGCTGACTGAGAAGCCATTAATAAAGGCACTAGGACTTGTTTCTACTACATGTACTGGCTTTTTGGGACCCTAGTCTATTTGGATGCAAGGCTTCCTAGGCCTGGATGTAGTGGGGAGGGCCTTGGACTTCACACAGGACAGGGTTCCCCGCCCTCTCTTAAGGAGGGTGGGGGGGGAGGGAGGAGAATGAGTGGGGGAGCGGGAGGGGAATGGGAGGTGGGGAGGAAGTGTAAATTTTTGAATGGAAAAATAAAAAAAAAATCAAAGCTAAGACATCTTTACACTTCTTTCTAGTCTTTTCGATTCCAATCCAATCTATCAGTACCTGATGGGTTAATCCTTTAAAAAGTTGCCTAACATAGTCATTAAGTCTCCTTAATGTGCAAATAGTAATTGCAGGAAGACTAGCAGCGTTCTCAATTCCTGTATGATAAAGAACAGAACTTCTCAGTAGACACTGTTTCCTTAAATTCCAGTTTAGATAAAATTGATAAACTTAGTATTTTTTCTTGAAAAGTATTTATACATTTTCCCCAAAATTTAGTTTTTGTGTTTCTGTAAAACAATATATCCAAAAATGTTAAATGTCTGTAGTGAGACAAATAACTTTAACTTTGACCAAGTTAATATATAAGCCTATTTATTTGTGGGTTTTCTGCCATTATAACATAAATCTAAATAATTTTCATGATACAATAATGACATTGACCCTCTGTCTTAAAACAATGATCTACTGAATCTGGTCACCTCTAACAGGATAAGCATCCACAATTTAGATGTTCTCATACACATTTTCTGGTGCGGGAGAATTGTCTGTATTCTGTCAATCATGTTATAAATAAACGCTGATTGGCCAGGCAGGAAATATAGGTGAAAAAACCAGACAGGAAGTAGAAATGATGTAATGAGAACAGGAGAATTCTTGGGAGGAGGAAGTTGATTTCTCCCACTCCTGCCCAGACCACAGAAGCAGCAGGATGTGATCTGCCTCACTGAAAAAGGTACTAAGCCACATGGCTAACATAGATCAGAAAAATGGGTTAATCAAGATGTGAGAGTTAGCCAGTGAGAGACTAGAGCTAATGGGCAATCAGCTTTATAATTTATGGAGACCTATGTGTGGTTTTTCTCTGGGACTAAACAGCTGGGGAACTGGGCAGGACAAAAACACAAACAACAAGCAGGCCTTGCCTGTTCGTGTTGCAATTTTCTATGGCCTTGTTCTTTTTCTTGGACTATTCTAATGTCATGTCTCATTCAACTATTGGTTTACTCAATCTATCAAAAATAAACTATCAAACAAAAAATGTAAAGTCCATATTGAAAGTCAGGCACTATTCTTTCCCTAAATGGACCAGAAGCAGAGGAAACAAGTTGCTGTCCTCTTGGGGTTTCCAGTGTGGACTCTGTGGTACAACTGGTTACTCTCAGTGCAAAATGTCCTCTGTGAGAAAGGTTGAGGAAATTAGTGAAATTTACAGTACTCAGGAAGTTCACAAAACTCACAAGACTCAGCAAACTCCTGAAAGGTACAGAAGTCCCAAGGACCTTACCCAAAGTTATGCAAATTATATAATTACATCAAGTTGCTTGCAAGATATGAAGAGAATTCCAAGGAAGCAAGTTTTGTGAGTCTTTGCCCATGATGGCAAATTGGGCTTTTCATTCTTATAGCTTTTTTTTTTCCCCCGAGACAGTGTTTCTCTGTGGTTTTGGAGCCTGTCCTGGAACTAGCTCTTGTAGACCAGGCTGGTCTCGAACTCACAAAGATCCGCCTGCCTCTGCCTCCCAAGTGCTGGGATTAAAGGCGTGCGCCACCACCGCCCAGCCTTATAGCTTTTTTTTTGATGAATCTATACTCCTATAACCTCTCACCCAAACACCTGCTACTAACCTCAATACATCCACTGGTTCACAAAGCTATAGTAATGGAAAACTGGTCATGATTTTATTTTGCTTTTTTTTTCAGATTATATATATGTCTCATACTTTTATATTCCCTTTTTTTCTAGGTGGCTGTGGTCAATGTCTTTCCTGGAGTGGCCAGACTATTTCTCACATATTCCCCTGGGAAAGTCACAAAAAGTCATCTTGCTCTCCTCAAAGTGTCAATCATTTCCACTCATTTCAGAGCTGCTTCTGGCCTCTATCCTTCCCTCCTCTTTTATATGCCCCATCATACTCTAAAGAGCACTGTGCAGACTTGCAGGTGTGGAATCCTAACTGTTCTCATTGACACTGTGTACCCCCAGTTCCTAGAGGAACCAAAAAGAGAAACCCAGCTGTGTTGTACTCACCAGCTTTGTGGGTCAGGCTCCCAAGTCTCTTCTCTTCTCTGAAGCTCAGTTTCCTTGTCTGTGAAAAGAAAGGATTGAGCTATGTCAGTGACATTCAAATCCTACCAGACAGAGTCTGGAGGTGACTTCAAGTCCTAACAGTCAGGGTCTAGAGGACAAACCCAGTGAACCCTAACATGACAGGCTCCTCTCTCAACCATGCAGTTCCTTACATCCCCTCATGCTGACACAATTAAAGCCTATATATGGTTTTAGAAAAGAAAAAAACCAATGCTGAATGTGTGTGCATCCCTGTGTGTGTGCTTGTGTGTGTGAATGTAAGTGTGTGTATGTGTGTGTAGGTGTGAATAGTCATGCTCATGCATGTGGAACCCAGAAAAGGATGTCAGGGGTTCTCTATTGCTCTTTAACTTATATGCTGTGATTAAATGCTCTTATTAAATATGAATCGTACCATTTCACCTAACCTGACTGACTGGTCATCAGTGTCTAGGACCAACCTGTTTTTGTCCACCAAACCAGTGCTGGGGTTAGAGAAACACGAAGCCATACCCGTCTTTTTGTGGGAATACTGGGGATTTAAACTCAGGTCCTCTTATCCACTAAACCATTTCTTCTCTCGAAACTCCTCACTCATTTTTATATCGTAAAATCTCAGTAGTCTTACATCTCAGTTTTGTTTTTCCCACTTTCTATGCCACACAATTTCCAAATGTAAATAAGAATTGAGGTGGGGTAGGAGGGGAGCAAATAATGAAGACAGAATAAGGTTAACGCTTCTTTTTGTATATGGAGCTGTGATAACAATGTATTTGTAATATTCTCAACAACTACAAAAGATACATAGCTTTGTACCCATTTTCCATTTAAGAACTCAAAGCTGAGAATACTTTGGCTGTCTTCATCAAATCTATGACTAAAAAGCAGAGATATCGAAGTCTGCTTTCATTCTAACCTAGCTTCTCTTGAAAGAGGCAAACAGGCCTGTCTTATCCTGTTCACGGTTTCCATCTGTGCCTGACAAATGGAAAAGCCTAAAAACTCGGGGAATGCAGTAAATCATTATTCTTACTTTGCCAATTAGAAAAATCAATGTATAGAGAAAGGAAAATTATTCAACAAGACAAGGATGGAGTTCGATACCTGGATCCACACTCTGTGCTCTTGCCTCCCTCTGCACCAAACTGACTCCTCTCAAGAAAGGAACAAGGAGGAGTGAGAGGACAGACACAGGGCTGGCAGACGGTGTGGGGCAGGTGGGGGAATTCTGAGAAGCCCACTGTTTACTCCCTAGAGCCACTAGGGTCCAGTGAGATAATTTCACGGAAAGTACCTTGAAAGATCTGAACCACCCCAACACCATGCACCATTAGTAGCCATCCAACATCAGGCACCATTATTAATATCAGATATCTCTACAAAGTTTCACAGGGTGATTAGAATACAAAAGAACCATACAGCGAATTAATTGCTTAGAAATCCTACAGAAACTGAAACAAAAGGAGGACAGGCAGCGTGAGACTATGCACATCACAGTACAGAGTTGGCGATACAGGCTGGCTTTCTCTTCATGATATACAGTCCGTACTGGCAGTGGAATAATTCAAATTTTCAATTTTTCTTGGATTTCATCATGAACTCAATCAAAAGTATGAAAGTCAGTATTTTAATATCCTTGCACGTAGTGAAAAATAAATAGTATGCCTTACTACCTGAACTCTTCAAGCATTTTTTATTTTGATTGTCTTCCCATTATATTGAGAGATTGTCTGGATTTTATCAAGAAGATCACCCACGCAAGCTAGAGCATTATTATGGTGCCCGCAGTGTTGTAAGTCACAGGACGGATGAGTGATTAAAAGCTGTGGACTTGTGACAAGGACCATAAGGAGATCAGACAAGAAGCTACCCTCCTTTAAAAGAAAAAGAAGGAAGAAAAAAAATACCAGAGTGATTTAACCCCTAGCATACCTTTGCAGTGCAAACGCTGCAGCATTATTTGATTCATGTGTATGCTTCGTTGGGATTGGATTCCCTATAGCAAATAGCTTACAAAGGGCAGGAAGAAGACAACAGGATTTCTATATGGAACAACCGTGTAACTGCTGTATTGACTTTGGGCCAATTAAGACGATGCCATTTAATATCCTTACCACCAACATTAGGTACTGATATTAGCAAAGCTACCCTTGTTTGTGGTTGTTTATTGACAGTAGTTACACTTTCCTGGCTCACTGAGTAAATTCTACTGAAAAGTGGCATTTCTAGTATAATAAAGCTGCACAAAATTTAATTAAATAATTTATATATGTTGGGCAAGGTATAAGGTGAGAAAAAAATGTCCCTTAAAGGAATGCAAGCTCTAGAGTGAGAGAGAAGCAATAAAATGAATTTCTGCAGTGAAGTATATTTGAAAAACTACCCTAGCCATATGGTTAAAGGAGAGAATGATTATTTTAAGGCATAACCACAAAATACTAACAATATTCTTTTAAGCAAGGGAAAACAGTAATTACCATAGATATATATTTTTAGCAGTTCTTAATACATCTAAATTTCAAAGTCTTTTGATGATGTATTCACAATAAAAATATTCATGAAATACATGTTTACACACGTTGTATATTTATAACACACACCCACATATACCTATGCACATCCTGGGTATTTACCAAGGATGTTGCTCTTGTCTTATTTGTGTTAAAGGACCTTATCCAGAGCAACATCACTTTCCCAATGAAATAAAACCTTTAGACACAGTTGGCCAGCACATTTTGAAGAATCCCAGTGCAAGGTCACTGACTCCATATGCGAGACAGGTAAGGGCAGCTGTGAACAAAGCTAACCCTTGATCCAGTTTGCTGAATATAAAAGAGAGTTTATAACTCTCTAAAGGCTGTGAGTGAAGCGGTGGCTCAGTGGTTAAGATCACTGGCTGCTCAGCCCCCCCCCCCCCCGGAACTAGGTTCAGTTCCCAGCATCTCCATGGCAGCTAACAACTGTCTATGACTCCAACACCTAACATCCTCACACAAACATACATGCAGGCAAAACACCAAGGGACATAAAATGAAAATAAATAAGTTATTTAAAAAAGAGGAAGAGGGGATATGCTTGTTTTGATATTTTTTTTTTTAATCAGTGTCTTGTTAGGTAGCACAAGCTGGTGCCAAATTCACAATCAACTCACCTTAGTCTTTGAATATTAGGGTTATACTTATATGCCACAAACTTAGTCAAGAGTAAGCTTTGTGTGTATATTCTATCAATAGTGAATGTTCATGGGGAAAAGATGCTGGAAATTGGAGTTTCCTAAAGTAAGAAAGAAATGTAGTCGAGTCAAAGTGCTTAGATGTTAACTAAAGATAGGTGAATTTTATCCTCTAGTCAACGAAACCCAGAAACTCAGTATCTGGGGCCTAAAAGCACAAACACACTCAGATTTCCCTCTTAAAATTTGATGCTTCTGCCTCCAGGGCTTTGTAAGAAGTTTTAGCTAAAAGTGAAATATTTTGTAAAGAAAAAAACTCAAATGAGGAAATTTGAAAGGCAAATAAATTGGATCTGGCAGAATCTTCATAATTTAGTGGTGCAAGCCTGTAATTCCTGCTTGCTGGAAGGATGGGGCAGGGGGATCATATACTTAAGGTCTGCGTGGGCTACAAAAATAGTTTGAGATTAGTTTGAGAATCACACTGAGATCCTACTTCAAAATCCAAGTGAAAGGAAGACCGAGCCTAGAGCTAAATGGTAGAACACTTACCCAGCCGGGGGCCTAGGCTCTATCCCTCAATATTAATATATATTGATTTAAGGATTAGAAAAGGGAACACCCAGGGCAATTCAAGAAGAAATTGATAAGGAGACATTAAGGAAATGTAGGTTTTACCAAACGAAGAATCTGTGGGATGAAGGGTGTTTGTTGAAAATCTGGAACCTCCAGGATATTCAATGACAAAAATGAACCACAGGTCTGATATTTCTCCTCTTTCTCTATCGCTGCTCATGTAAGCTATTCAAGAGGAAGTGCAAGCCGGTGAGTGAGTAACCTTGTCATTTAGTAAGCAGAACTCCTTACAAGGTTTAAGGCAGTTTCTGCTAATGACCAAAGAAGCAAACAAAACATGAGGTACTGCAACAACACTACAAACCATTCTTAGGCTTTCCTTCCCATAGCGATTACACTATCGTCCACCTCTGCAGTTCCTTGTGGGTGGAATCCGCACCCACACCCTGTGCTGTAGTTTACAGTGCCTCGCGCTGGGTGGAGTCTGTTTCTCCAGACCAGGCAACTGCACTGAGTAGTAGAGTCAGCTCGATGGAATGAGTCACTGGGCATGTAGCAGAGAATATACCTGAGAGTTTACCAGAGTTTTTCCTGCTCCTTCAGCCATCACTGAAATCTGAAACCCAGTCAGAATTCTGTGCTTTAATTTGACTCTGGAAAAGCCTAGCCTCAAATAAGCAGATTACAGCCCTGTGAGTAGAAAGCTGGATAAAATACACTAAAACATAAGAGGTTTATGTCCATTAAAAAAAATAAGTGGTATTATTATAGTAATACCAGTAATACCTGGCTAATTTAGCCATTCTCCGAATAAAAATATTTTTCTTAAGATGTCGACTTTATGGAGCCACAAGCGCCCATCTCAAGCTGCTGTCTCAGCAATAGAGGTCTGCTAACGAGTGGGAGTGGCCTCTCCCCAAGGAAGAGACGGCAGGGAAAGCTCAGCCTTTCATATAGTTTCAACACTGAAATACTGCACACTTTATGTTGCTTTCTAAGTCATAAAAACTAAATAACCTGGGACGTGCCAGTTGCAATGGAGTTTGTCAGAAATGAAGTCTTCTCTTCTAACGATGGTGGGAAGGACCAAAAGGAGCTCTCCCTAGGAAACAACAGTACTCACTGACTCACCGGAGAGAGACCAATGAATACGATGGATCAGAAGTGGTCACAAGGATACAACTACAACCAGGGAATCTCAGTGCATTATAGAATTAAATGTACAAAAGAGTTAAGAGAATGGGACGGTGATGGAAAAGCAAGTGAAAATACAAACTACCTCCTTCAGACACCTGACCAAAGACATAATTATTGATAGAGAAAAGATATAATTATTATGACATACGATTATATACAATGCAATTTTCTCATTATACTATGTTATAGGTGGCATAATTATTAAATATTGTATATTGTTTTATACCTACTTACGCAGAAATATATATATGAAAATATTTTTATTTCAAGAAAAGGAACTAATTGACTAATCACAGTGGCTTTGCAAATGTGTGTAATTCAAATGTAAATGTACATCATCTAGAGCATCGCTATATTAATATGGAGTCTACAAATCCCCCTAGATTTCGTAGAATGTGACACAAAAATTGGCTGTGTGTGTGTGTGTGGTTTTTTTTTTTTTTTGGTGTTGTTCTTTTGTTTCAGTGCTAAGAGTTGAACTGAGAACCACAAAAATACCAGGTGACAGCCATTCCATTGCCAAAGTGCACTCCTAGCTAAATTTCTTTTTAATATGTAGGGATTTGTTTGTTTTTATGACTATATAAGGTATGTGCATATATCACGTATGTGTGCTTTGCCTGCAGAGGGCAGAAGAGAGTGTCAGAACTTCCTGGAACTTGAGTTACTACTGATTGTGTACTGTTATGTGGGTGCTGGGAATCAAGCCCAGGTCCTCTGGAATAGCAGCCAGTGCTCTTTCTGTCTAGTTGAGTTATAAGAACGCACAGGTATGGATCTAATGAAAGTGAATGGTGACCCAAGAATCATTCATATTTCAAAAAAGATGATATTTTGATCTTCTTGACTATAATATAATAATTATTCACTGTAGATTTTATTGTGACATTTTTATACATGTGAATTTTGGCCTCATCTGTGACTCCCCAGTCTCATCTCTTATGCGTTGATTACCCTGCCATTCCTAAGTGTCTCTCTTTTTACTCTGGAGGAGGAAAAAAGGCAGGGCTTGAGCTCAGAGGGGAAGACTTAGCTCTCTAACTTCCCACAGCAGCTACCTGCACTCACGGCCATAGAGTTTTCTGCTGCCTTTCCCTTTATGATATATGTTTCATGTTTCTGTTAACTGTATTGGACACCCCTTCCCATGTTATCCTTCCTCTGTCACTGAGAAAGTGCCTTAAGATGGGTGGCTGTGGCTTTTGTCCATTCAACATGGGAGATAGAAAGAAGAAAGAATAAAAGGAAGGGAGAGAAAAGTGGGCTGAAGGAGCAAGAGGAGAAGAGCATGAAAGAAAGAGAAGAAAAAGAAAAAGAAAAAAGAGGAGACAATGTTGAATACCCAGTTGCCTGTTAGAGAAGGCTATGAAGTACTGAATGATCATACACCGTCTCTCGAAACACAAAATATAGGTGATGGGGGATGGAGTAAGACACTCACTATTTAATGAGCACTCATGCATTTCATTAAAAAGTAAAAGACAGGGCTGGAGAGATGGCTCAGAGGTTAAGAGCATTGCCTGCTCTTCCAAAGGTCCTGAGTTCAATTCCCAGCAACCACATGGTGGCTCACAACCATCTGTAATGAGATCTGGTGCCCTCTTCTGGCCTTCAGGCATACACACAGAAAGAATATTGTATACATAACAAATAAATATTTAAAAAAAAAAAGTAAAAGACATGTCTGGCCATGGCTCCAAGAAGCATGCTCAGCTAAGACTAGGAATTCTGAATATTCACCTTCTTCTAAGGAACTTTTTAATGAAAACATAGGCAATGAGCTGGGCACAGGGCCTGAATCTTCTTCTGTGGGAGATGTCGTAATTACTCTTTCATCTTCAGTGTTGGGCTAAGTATGGATAATAACCTCATCTAACAATGGTACTCTATGCCGAGTATTTATAAATATGCATGAAGTTATAGAATTAAACTATATAGACAGCAATGTGGAATAAGCATAAACATGTACATAAACATATTAAAGATATAAATTAAAAATATGTAAAATACATTCATACAAATATGTAGAGTATCTGTCAATCTGAGTAGGATATCAGTTTACTTAAACATATCCATATATTTACACTCACATACAAACAAAACTTTTGTAAAAAAGATAAGAAACAAAATAGTCAGAAATAAGAATATAATCATTAAATATATGAATTATGAACTATATGTATATTTGTATGGGGTGTGTGTGTGTATGTGTAAAATGAGTAACCTATAGAAACAAATACAATCTCATACATATACCTCAAGGTAACATTCATGCTCAGTGAAAGCCGAAGATTCCTCTACACTGACCCTTCTAACCACAAAACAACAAAGAAGCATATTTTCATCCAAAGAATGTCATTCAAGGTAACGTTTATGCAGTCTACAACCCAGTAAAATGAATTGACTAATATGGTTAAATGTATTTGATTATTAGGATATAGTTGAATTGAAAAACACTCGACTCAGTTATAGAAAGGTTCCCCTTGAAAGACAGCTAGAGATGAGAGAGTAGGAACAAAATTCCCTGCAGAAAGAAAATGTTTGCTTAAGTACAAAGGAACATATATCTAACATCTAGGAGTTAGATAGTTAGATATTTAAAGCCTGAAGGACCTATTTGGCTATTTTACTGGCTGATTTTGTGTATCAACTTGACACAAACTAGAATTATCAGAGAGGAAGAATTCTCAGTTGATAAAATGCCTCCATTAGATCCAGCTATAGGACATTTTATCAATTAGATCCATGGGGGAGGGCCCAGCCCATGGTGGGTAGCGCCATCCCAGGGCTGGTGGTCCTAGGTTCTATAAGAAAGCAGGCCAAGCAAACATGAGAGCAAGTTAATAAACAGCACCCTACCAGGGCCTCTGCATCAGTCCCTGCCTCCAGGTTCCTGCCCTTTCTGAGTTTCTGTCCTGACTTCCATCAGTGATGAACAGTAATGTAGAAGTGTAAGCCAAATAAATCCCTTCTTCCCCAACTTTTTTCTTTTTTCTTTTTTTTTTTTGATCATAGGGTTTTGCAGCAGTAGAAACCCAAACTAAGACAAATATTGAATCTATCAGTGTCACTTAAAATCTCTTTCAAATCACTAAATAAACATTTGAAACACACACACGAAATGGGACTAGCAAATACATACTATCTGTTTT
Source organism: Alexandromys fortis (assembly GCF_014885135.2). NCBI lineage: Eukaryota > Metazoa > Chordata > Mammalia > Rodentia > Cricetidae > Alexandromys > Alexandromys fortis. The sequence goes on from NW_026068036.1 coordinate 2,930,998, forward strand.
CTGATCTACGTTCGCACTCATTCTGCATGCAGTACACAGCTTCCTTGGAAACACGTGCTTCACTAACTCCCAAGGCAGGGACAAGAATATAGGCGAACTATCCCCACTATCTCAGGCTGCTTTTTCTGGTCTCAACACGATGGGGATCTCCATGGAGATAGGAACAAAGTCAGTGTCGGAAAAGAAAAGAGATCAGCTTTGAAACTGAATCCTGCTTCGTGTGGAGGATGGTCTCTAGTCTCTTTCTTCCCTTTTACAGCCTGGCTTACAGACCCCAGAGCTGAACAAAGCTCCCGGATAGTTGGCCCTACCTTTGGCCTTTTGTCACATGTTTTTATTATTTTTTCACTTTTTTCACAAAGGAAATATTTTCGCTGTTTAGTTTTCCGGCTTCAGATGAATTTTATATTTTGACTATTACATTCTTAGGCTCTAAGACTTTATAGTTCTATAATTATTTGCTTAAAGTTATAAAAACTATAAAATTTACCATACATTATACAATATTATCATTAAGACTTCTTTGGAAAATTTGTTTTTAGGGTGTGTGTGTGTGTGTGTGTGTGTGTGTGTATGAGGGTGGGTGGATGGGTGTATATGGTATATGTTGTTTGTGTGGTATAAGTTCTTGTTAGCATTGGTGTGTGCACATGTGTGTGAAGGTATTTGTGCACGAATAGGTTTGTGATTGTGAAGGCCAGAGACTGACATTGAGGATGTCTCCTTCATCACTTTCCACCCTTACTCTCTAGAACAGAGTCCATTAGTGAATCTTCAGCTCATGGCTTTATCCTGGCTGGCTGACCAATAAGTCTGAGCAATCCACCAGTCTCTGCCACCCTCCACCAACAACATTGAGTCACAAGCAAATAAGGGCATGCCCATCTTTTTGTGTGGGTTCTGGGCATACAAACTCAAGTTTTTATTTAATGGCAGGCACTCTAGCAACTCAATTCATCTCTATGGCCCTCCTTGGCTATTTTTTTTTTTTTGATTAGCATGAGTATTTAAACTGACTTTATCAACATCAACTAAGCTATTTGGGTTTCACTGAAAATATTCCAACTTCACTGGCTGGTTTGGTAAAAGCTGATAAACTTGAGTGTTGAGCTATCTAATTTATTACCATGATGTGCTTGTATGCTTGTGTGTGTGTGTGTGTGTGTGTGTGTGTGTGTGCTTATTGACATTATCTTTGTTTTGCTTTGGAATTTTTAATATGAAATAAACGTGCATGTATACCACACACATCATAATACACACATTTATGCACACATGTATAGAGCCAAATATAGGCTTCCATGATATCTAAAGTATTCCAAATACTAAAATTCTACTTAGATAGGCATTTTAGATAGGAATATCTAAATGAGAGACTAATAATGGTGCACACTAGAGAGGCGCCAGCTCTAAGTGATAAACACTTAGAACAGCATAGGAGGAGTTTGGGGTAGCAGCAACACTATGTTCTCTCAGCAAGAGAAACACCAAGATAATGAGAGTACAAATGTACAGGCAAATTTAGTCAGGACACAAACAAAGACAGCAGTTTGAAATTTCAAGATTAAAAACAAAATTACATGACTATGAAACCAAATAACCCAAACAAAACAAATTTACTATGATTTCCTACAAAGTAAACATAGATTTGAAGGGAATTTAATTCTGGAATGATTTCAAGCAATTGAGTTGGAGAGGGAAACGGAAAAGACAGTCTACATGAGTAGATCTGGTGACCTTTCCCCCACGTGTATCCTGGGTTTACCGAGTGAACCAGTGTCCCAAAGGATAGAAGACTGTGACTCATCTCTGGCCAATATTTGTGGAGTGTCAACAATACCTACACAGTTCCGATTTTCGAGTGTATACTTAGTAAAAATAAATAAATAAATAAAATAAAAATAAAGAGTTGGTGAAGCGATTATAGAAAAACTGGCAAATGAAAACAAAAGTGAGCCCCAGGAAGAAGAGAGAGTTCAACAACAGAGGTGTGCCGGCAAAGGCTCTCAGCTGCTAATGCTCTTTGGGGTGGTATGGGACCTTTGGGAGGTGGGGCCTACCTGGAGGAAGCAGTGCTCTTAGGGTCAGGCCTCGAGGTCTGCTTGCTGAGTACTGACTCACCTGGTCACTGGCCCACTGAGAAGTGAGCAATAGCTGCCTCACATTCCTGCTGCCCATAACGGCGCCATTGTCCTGCCTTCTCAGCCATGATGGATCATAGCCTTTTATGGACCAGAATCAATCCTTCCTGTCCTAAATTGTTTCTTGTCAGGTATCCGGCCAGCAACAAAAGTGTAACTAATAATTCAGAAAAAAGAGAGAGAGAGAGAGAGAGAGAGAGAGAGAGAGAGAGAGAGAGGACTCCATTAGAGAAAAGAAATGAGCTTCTGTGAAAATAGTCAATAAAATAAACCCAAAAATGTAAATGGCAGATATGAAAAGGAGGGAATGGACAGGTGGCAACTCTGGCAAATCAGACAGCTTCTGCCCTCAGGTTATAAGTCAGTGATGTTTCCGAGTGGACAGGCATGAGACCAGGGATTGCAGAGTAACATTCCCAGGGAAATAATTTTACAGTAACAGTGGCATGTTGCCTCTGACATTGGGTTTAGAGCAGAGGAAGATGAGGAGGAAAGAGATCCTATTAGATACAGTAGGAACTCTAGAGTAACATTCCCAGAAAATTTTGTATTTTATTGTTTAAAAAAAATTACCTCTAAAAACCTGAAACAAGCTTTAATTTTTATAAAATAAGTATACAACTGTATGACCAAAACTTAAATAGCTAAGGTTTGGAGAGATGGCTCAGCGATTAAGAGCACTGGCTGCACCCCTTGTGGTCCTGACTTCCTTGCTCATGTTCTCCCTCCTTCTGCTCCTCATTTGGACCTTAAGAGCTCAGTCGGTGCTCCATTGTGGGTCTCTGTCTCTATCTCGATCCATCACCAGATGAAGGTTCTAAGGTGATATGCAAGACATTCATTCATCAGTATAGGATAGGGTCATTTCAGGTTCCCTCTCCTCAGTTGCCCAAGGTACTAGCTGGGGACATCTCCCTGGACACCTGCGAGCCCCTCTAGAGTCAAGTCTCTTGACAACCCTAAGATGGCTCCCTTAATTAGGATATATATTTCTCTGCTTCCGTATCCATCCTTCCTTTATCCCAACCATCCCATTCCCCCAAGCTCCCCCCATCCTCCTCTTCTCACGTTTCTCACCCCATTTCCCCTTAGCCCCATGCCACCTCACCCCCAAGTTTCCAGTTTTTTTCCTGGCAATCTTGTCTACTTCCCATATCCAGGCAGATGACTATATGTTTTTCTTTGGGTTCACCTTCTTATTTAGCTTCTCTAGGATCACAAATTATATGCTCAATGTCCTTTATTTATGGCTAGAAACCAATTTTGAGTGAATACATCCCATGTTCATCTTTTTGGGTCTGGAATACCTCACTCGGAACTGATCTATTGGGAGCTCACCAAGGCCAGCTGGACATGGACTGAATAAGCATGGGATGAAACCGGACTCTCTGAACATGGCAGACAATGAAGGCTGATGAGAAGCCAAGGACAATGGCACTAGGTTTCGATCCTAATACATGAACTGGCCTTGTGGGAGCCTAGCCTGTTTGGATGCTCATCTTCCTGGACCTGGATAGAAGTGGGAGGACCTTGGACTTCTCACAGGGCAGGGAATCTGGACTGCTCTTCAGTCTCGAGNGAGTGGGGGGGGGAGGGGGAGAGGAGTGAGGAGGGGGGAGGGGAGTGGGGGGAGGGGCGGTGTATGGGAGGAGGTGGAGGGAAATGGGAAACGGGGAGGAGGCGGAAATTTTTTTCAACAACTAAAAGAAATACACTAAAAAAAATAAAATAAAATGATATCACAAAATTGAAATAAAAAAGAGCACTGGCTGCTCTTCCAGAATACCTGGGTTCAAGTCCCAGCACACATATGACACATCATGACTGTCTGTAACTCATTGCTCCAGGGGCTCTCACACACTCATGTAGACATATAGGCAGGCAAAATACCAACACACATTTAAAAAAAAAGATACATTAAACTAAATAAAATATGAAGGACCCATAACGGAATACCTTCATCAGACTGATCATTTAACATATTATATAACTCATCAGAATTATCAAGTGCCTAAATAAAAGAGATAGTAGGACCAAGATTAAATAGTGCACACCTATAATCTTAGCACTCAGAAGTTGAAGCAAGAGAACTGAAGACTTTGAGGCTAGCGTGAGTTACAATATGAGACAGCGTTTTAAATAAAAGCCCCATTGGCAAAAACAAACAAAGGAGGTGTTGTATTGGACACTAGATGAACATATATTTCAGCAAGTAAATGGTGTGTGAATGTGTGTGTGTGCATGTGTGTGTGTGCCATTAACTTGCTAAATAAAAACAAGACATACAGCCAGGCAGTAGTGGTGCATGTCTTTAATCCCAGCACTTGGGAGGCAAAAGCAGATGGATCTCAGTGAGTTTAGGCTAGTCTCCTCTAAAAAGGGAGTTTCAGGACAGCCAGGACTTTTATGCAGAGAAACTCTGTCTAGAATCATAAAAACAAAACAAAACAAACAAACAACAACAACAACAACAAAAACGAACCAAAACCAAACACAAAGCAAAAAACCCCAAGACCTCCAGAGTACTTCACATATTTAATAAAACACGATTTAATACCAACAGTAATACATAATACACTTTATACTGTAGTATCAGATTTCTCTTTGATTTTATAAAAGATGAATAAAAAGAAACAAAGTGTTTAAGTATGGTCCAACTTGTAAGATTCAAGATTGGATCTAACTCACTCTAGTGTCCATTCAAAAGAGATCATGGTGAGAGACTTATCTGCTTATGGAGACGGCCAGTCATGGTCATCACTTCTTTAATTTTACTGTGATCACTTTGCTAATGTTTTATCTTAGTAATTATATTTTTCAGTGCACAAAATTATTAGTCCTGGTACTGGAATATACGCAGAACTGACTGCACGATACTTAGTCCGCTCCTCCATGTCTAGAAAAGTGGAAGAATGGCTGGCAAAGACATCCTACACTTGGGGACTTTACATGTGAAAAGGGACTTTGTAGTTGTGATTAAGGGTGCCCCCTTTTACCAGGGAATGCTCTGCACAAGGATAAAGACCCTAAACATATGGAAGAGAGGTAGAAATCAGAAAGAGGAATGAGATGACAGAGTCAAGATTGAAGGCAGAAGGAAGGAAGACAAATGCTGCCAGAAACACACACACACACGATAGGGTTTTCCCCTAGTCTACAGAGAAAGGTAGCCCTGTGGACACCTGGATTTTAGCCCAGGGAGACCCCTTTTGGACTTCTGACCTCCAGAGCTATAAAGTGATGAATTTCTGTGACTACAGGACAGTTCATCTGTGTGGCAATTTGTCAGAGCAGAAATTGCAAACTAGTGCAAAATCTCCCTCGGTACTGGAATGACATAAGCTTAAGTCTTGTTTCTTCTGTATGATTTGGGGCAGGATTCATAAGCTCTAGCAGTCCCGGTTTCTTTATCTGCAAAGTTGAAATCATAAAAACGTCTATTGACACAGCTGCGTGATCATTAACCTACAGTCAGAACTATTAAACATAGATATTATTATCATAAAATGCTATAATAATGAAAATAAAAATGGAATAAAATCTCCACCAAATAATACTAACCCTTGTCATTGTTTTTATTATTTTTACTTCTCAAACTTAAAAGCTAGCCTGTGATTCTTCATAATGTATTGGCTACAAGTTGAAATATGAAGGGAATCTGTTCCACTATTGAAAGCACTTCATGATTTGAGCTCATTCACTGCACTCCTTTAATATCGAGCCTCTTTGGGGGAAGAGGCAATATCCTTGACTGGCTATAAATTTATGAGTGTAGTTGCTTTTATGGCTCTGAATGTAATAGAACCTAAGTAAATACTGATAAGTTCCCTATTCTTCTGAGAAGTTTCCACCCACATAATATTGCCCTATCATTGGAAATCCCCACAGTTTTGATAAGAACTAAGGCAAGAACTCTTTTATATATAACACTTGTCAATTAGAATCAGAGAGGCATTCATCATTTTAGTAGGAAAGACTATGGGTTTTGGAGAAATCCCACTTGAAGCATGTATAATGAAATTTTGCCTTTTGTGTCTCTTGTGTACCTTCAGTTGGTTTGGGATAGTATTGTCGGCTTTCAAGTTTATCTTTTTTCCCAAGCATCCTTAACTTAACATGGTTTATATTTATATATTAAATGGCAAAATGAATTAAAATCAGTATTTCTGTCACCAGTGTCTCCATGTAAAGAGACCTGAAATAGATTTGAAAATATCGTTTTCTTTCCACGGCAGGAGTAGTTCCTGTCTCATTAATCAGGCCTGTGGGGAACTAATTAGCTCCCTTATATCATTTAATTACTAGATGGTTTCAAGAACTCTTTGTATGTGTGATTTTCAAGATTTTAATCTTCTTATTCAGAAACTTTATATTGACTTATATTTTCGCTATACAGGACTGATCGATTAGTATTCATGAAGCTTCATAACTAGGTATAAAATATCACTAAGGAAAAGCCAGACATAGAGGTGCACACACATAATCTCAGCACTTGGGAGTCAGAGAAAGGAAGTCATGGAATTTAAGTGAGGCCTGGTATATATGGGAATCTCTGACACACACACACACACACACACACACACACACACACACACATGAACACAAACATGAATTCAAACCCACATATGTGGTCTACCATGTAACTCCTCCTCTACCATATGTGTGGGGTTTCTTAGCATGTAAGTTGCTCTTAGACACAACTTCTCTTATTTAGAAATATCTCATTTGGACTCTGGGCAAAATCTACACATGGACAGTGTCTGTAAGTGGATACTATTCTCCAGACAAGTGCACCTTCAGGACAATCAGCCTGTGTGTGAATCACATCAACAGTGGGAAAAGTAAGTGAACACTGGCCTTGTGATGAAATGCGTAAGAGAACAAACATTTCCAAGATCCATACATGTGTACAAGTGTGTTCACCTGGGTTTCAATACAAGCAATAAGCAAAGTCGAGTCTAGAAAAGCCTCTTACTCCCCAACATTTCATCACTCAGCAAATAGTGGCTCTTTTTGTCAGGCGCCTTGTCCTGTGAACATATATTATACAGTTAAAATAGTCATACATAATGAAAAACAGCACACTTTTCTTACTATTCTACCTACAAGATAATAGTTAAAATTACAATCTCAAAAGATCATTAGGAAACCATGTAAGAACAGAGGGTCTGTTAATGTCTTTTGTTTTGCCTTTTATTTAGAAAGCCTGCCAGAGATGATAACTGCGTTCTTAACTTTGACCTATTTTCAGCAGTGAAGCAACATGAACTCTGCCCCTGAATGCCAACACACAAGAGAAGATTATGGCTTCTTCCCACGAGGTGTCAGTTCAATTTGATAAACAGAGTACGTGGATAGGGCACATAAGAAACAAAGAAAATAAAAAGACGTAAGACCCGTTTCCCTGAGCTCACAAGACAGTAGAGTCGCACACATCATTTTCATCCATGCTCAGAGAAGGTTTCTGTTTCTTTGATATTATTGTTTGAGGGGAAATTATAAAACTTTAATCCCTTCTTCATCTGGGAATAGGAAGGCTCTTAAAATCAACCCCTGTGCTTTCTCTTAGTTTCCCTCATTTTGACAACTCTTCTTCCATGCTAACTAGATAAAAGTCTGGAGTCTTAAATGCAAACACAGTGTGGGTTTCTTCCTCCTGAGTACTTTCGCCCTTATCTTTCTCTTTAGTGGCCTGTAAGTTACGGATTTCTTCCATCTTTACTGGAAACCCTGGTGGCTGACTACCTCACTTATCCATACACACTCAATCTCAAGGATCTAAAGTATGTTTTCTAATCATTTACCAGTGAACCGATTCATCGATTGTATGGGAATGGGTATATACATAAATGTCTCTCTGCATGTGCGAACACACATGTGCTAAAATAAGAGGTAATCAGGTATCTCCTCCAATTGTCCTAAGGATATGATTGATATAAAGTCTCTCACTGAACCTGGAGCTCATTTATTAATTTATTAGGCTAGGCTGACTCCTTTTGGGATCTACCTTTCTCTTCCCCTCCAGCATAGGTATTTCAGATGCACACCCCACCCAGATTTTTTTTTTTTTTTGGTAAGGGCTAAAGATCCTAAAACATGTCCTCATTTTCTCAGCAAACATGTTACGTACTAAGCCATCTCTCTATCCAAAAGATGTCTTAAAACATTTAATATCTCATCATATTTTCTTCAAAATAGGCATTTTTCTATGATTTGTCTTGTACTGCAAATGCTGATCAGTATTTGCATGTATATATGCACTAGACACATGATTTTGTACATAGACATGCATGCAAATTATGTTTATATTTATACATATATATGTATTTTAAAGTATCATCACTATCATTGTATTATTGTACCAGTTATGCTCTAATTTGATAGTTCAGAATTTTTCCTACAGTATCTAACAAAAGGTTCAGGTGCTAAATACGGCACTTTGGAAAACACTATGTCACTTCTCAAATAGCATATACTAAATTGGAAGTCTTCATTTTGGCTGTGCTACCTCCTGTTTTGCTCTGAACCACATCAGCTTATTAACGTGGTCAATAGTGATAAAAGATACCTCGGGGTTGTAGAACCAGCAAACATAAGATATATGATACACGATTGGTGGTCAAGACTCCTTTGGTTTAAGTCTGAGAAAGAAATAGAAAAACACAGCTATGTGACAAGGCAGTACCTCATGGTGCCAAAGAAGTAAGGAAGGACCCAAAATATTAAGGCACACATCTGCACATGTTCTTAGATTAGTGGCATCAGAAAGTGACATTATTTCATCATGACAACTGAAGAACACAAGTCCTCTTTACCACAGGCCTGGACTCCACCCATGGCCACACAGCCTTCAGCTATGCTCTGTATGCTTCTAATGACTAATAAGATACTGAATCAATATGTCAGTGGGTGTGTTTTACATATAGGAGGGACCTGAGAAAGATTTAAGCAAATCAGGTTATTATAATATTATATATTCAGATGTGTTTATATAGACAGTTCATTGTAACAGCTTCTGCCGATTAAGAACAGGTTTTAGTTACCACCCTTAAACAAATTATTATTAGTATACTTCCTGTAGTGCTTTAAATGAGTAATGTCCCCCATAGGCTTATGTACTTGATCACCTGGTTCCCACTTGGTGGCAGACGTTAGGGAGGTTATGGAACCTTTGGGAGGCACATCCTCCCTGGAGGAAGTATTTCACTAGGGGAACAGACTTTCAAGATTTCAAACTTTGTTCTACTCCCAGTTTCATTGCTCAGCTTCCCCTGTGGAGGTAAAAGGGGATCAGTCAGCTTCCTGCTTCTGCTGCTGGGCCACACCTTCTCCACAATGACAGACTCACTCTGGAACCATAAATTAAAATAAACTTTTTTTTTCTCTTAAGTTAGCCAGTGAAAAGTGACTAATGTACTTCCTAAGGAGATATTTCTGGGTAAATTTGTTATATTCAACTCTAAAAAAAAAAAGATTAAAGGGCTGAGCAGTGCTGACATATGTCTTTAATGTCAGAATACAGGAGGCAGAGGCAGGCAGATAGATCTTTGTGAGTCAGAGGCCAGCCTGATCTACAGAGCAAGTTCCAGGACAGGCTCCAAAGCTACACAGTGAAACCCTGTCTCAAACAAACAAACAAACAAACCAACAAAAACAAATGGAATTAGACAAAAATGTACTTAGATAAGATATATAAACTTGAAACGAAAACTTAATGACTAAAAATACATGAGAGAAACTTGTGGTTTTCAGAGACTCTGTGTTCAGAAGAATAGAGCAGGAACTGCTTCTCTTATCCCACTTATCAAAGTCAGTCACGGTTCACAGTCTTACAACTCTCTACTTGAATTATGTTGCATCTCAGACCACACACAACCTTCAAATATTTTAAAATCTACCTTTTAATTGATTGTGTGCTTCTTCTATAATAATGCAATAAATATGCTGAATTTTGAATGATCCAGCTATGGCTTCATACAGAGAGTAAGATCTCAGAGAAGTAGACATGAACGCTTCAGCTATATGAAGCTCTAGAGAGCCTTGTAAAATTGTGTGCACTTCTGAATAAAGACGTTCCCTGCTGTATTTAGATAAGGAATATATTTTATAGCTCTTATGATGACTTAGTAATTCTTGATAACAGCAAAGTTCAAACAGGTTAAAAAAACTAATTTTATAGGATGATTATTCTGTTTAGGGGAAGTCCCTTGGATTTGGCTTTCGTTGATTTGCTCTAGAAGAATTTGTTTTTGTTTGATTTTGTTGCTTTTATCGGAAACAGATGAGATAGAATCATTCTTCTTCATATAGAATGTATGCAAACATTACACCTTCCTATATTTTAAAAGAAGCAAAATAATTTATAGAAGCCATTATGCTCACAGCCCCTCACTGCTATTCTATTTTCCTTCAGTATTTTTGACACCCTACTGAATATACAGGGGACAATTGTCACTCCCGTCAGTTATTTTGGAGCTATTTCACTACCACACTAATCTGAAGATGTCTGAAAACTCAGCAGACACATCTCATCATACTAAGTCTTACCAAAGAGTAAATTGTCAAATTTCTTTGTACATTTCATTTAGCTTCATTTTAAGCTGAATTTTCCAGAAATTTATAATTACTTGCATTCATACAAGACAGAAAGGACTCACCATGTTCTAGTAATTGATCTAATTGTCTTCTGGATCATAGATGTCATTCTGTATTAATTATCATTGTTGATCATATATATAAATAAAAATATTAACACTTTATGATACTGAATTTTCAAATCTTAGTCATTTCCTATCTATGTAAGAGATATGTAATTAAACAAGTAAAAATAAATAAAATCTCTCTAGATGTAAAACATCTAAAAACAATGCAGGTGAGGCTTGGTGACACATGCCTTTAATTTCATCACTCAAAGAGCAAAGGCAGAGAATTCTCTGTTAGATCAAGGCCAGCCCAATCTATGTAGCAAGTGCCAGGTCAGCCAGAACTATATAGTGAGACCCTGCCTCAAAAAGCAAAGCAAATGCACAATCCAAACAAAATGGGAACATTTAGGCCTGTATGTATAATCTCCTATGTAGTTTAGGCTCCTGTTTTGCTTTGGAAATGAGACAGTGACAAATGGCCCAGTGCATGCTTCTCGGTGATTCTACAGATAATAAGAATCACACACACACACACACACACACACACACACACACATACACTGGGTCACATATGTCACACATGACTATAGTCACAGTCTTTTGTAATCAAGACATGGAGACCGGACTGAACTGCATAGAAATAGTCTGTCTCAAATATAAGGGTGAGCAAGATGGTTCAGCAGGTCAGAGCTCTTGCTGTGCAAGCCTGGCATTTTGGCTTGATCTCTGGAACCCCGATAAAGGAGGAAGAAAAGAACCCACTCTGCAAAGCTATCCCAAACCAGCATATGTGGACTATGGCATGCACGCCCCTGCCACGTGCAATAATAATTAAACTCAGCCACTGTTAAGCACATATTATTGACTTAGAAATGTACTAAAGAGTTGATTTTACTTACTTTAACCTTAGGTAATTCACTTATTTAAGTAACTATTTTAGTCAGCTTGGGTTGATATGTGAAGTGATAATGAGCTCTCTGTTCTCCAGAGGCTGTAAGTCTGAGAGCGAGGAGCTCCCATGCCTGCATTCCTGTGAGATGGTATTCCAGCCCGCACATATCTAGCTTACCTTCTCACTGAGTCCTCTAATCACCCCCGCCCTTGGTCAGATATGGTGTAGTGCAACTGTTCTCAACACTGCGACCTGTTAATACAGTTCCTCATGCTGTGGTGATCCCCACCATAAACTTATTTCAATGCTACCTCATAACTGTAATTTTGTTATGGTTATGAATCATAGTGTAAGTATTTAATATGCAGAAAATATGATATGTGATGCTCATGGGGGTTGAGAACCACTAATGTGTCAGGAAGATCCAAGAGGCAGAGAGGAAGACAGGATATTCCCCTCTTCTAAGACCACTGTTCTGTCTTAAGAGGGTTCTGCAGTTACTCCCCAATCTAACCCTAATACCTCCTGTGTCCCATTTCTAAATTTAACAGTTTAGTGATAGGGCTTTAGCATTTGGAACAAAATGGTCTGTGATACTAATTCTATCTGATACCTGTTACTGTCTTCATTTTACAAAGTGAAGCAAAGCCCAGAGCAAATCCAGACCAACTAAGGACCCAGCCCTAGCAGGGTCGAATGTTACTCCTCTGCTTCCTAAAGAAAACAGCACTAACACAAAGCTCAGTCCTAAAGTCAGGGGTTGGCTTATAGTATTAGAACATCCGGGTGGAGTGAAGGAGAACCACACTGAGAAAGCGCAGCACTGACATGGCTACTCTGTGAGGCCATGTTGAACAATCACTTCATCTCTCAAAATTCAACCTACTGAGTCATTCCTCACCTCATTAGCTCCTTATAAACATGCAGTAACACACTAGAGTACCTGTCGATGAGCTAAAGTGGACAATAATGGTGTGTGTCTACAAGAATCGCCCATAAATTGGGAAAAGTAATAGCCACTCTCCACAATGGAGTCCCTATTTGTTTTTGTTTGTTTGTTTTGAGACAGGGCTTTTCTGTGTAGCCACACTGACTGTTCTAGAACTAGCTCTATAGACCAGGCTGGTCTGGAACTCAAAGAGATCCACCTGTCTCTGCCTCCTGTTCTGGGATTGAAGGCTTGTACACACTGTCTAGCATGGTACCTGTTTGCATCATTGGATGGGTGAAGGGTTTAGGCTTTCCCACAATGTGAAGGGGAATGCTAAGAGATTTCCCCAAACACTAATTGTCTGTTTTAGTCTCTACCCTCTTTAAAATTACAGACTTGGAAAGTGATGAAAATACATGTTTCTAACTTGCGAAGCTACTAATGCTAAAAGACATAAAATATAAACCTCATTTGCATGGTGTTTAGCACACATTAGCATTACACTGATTAACTGTTGTGTTACTAATCATCCAGCCCTAACCACATGTAATAGGATGATGTCAACCCTGAAGTTTTCTCCTTTAGCAGTATTTAGTTCTACAATTTAGTATGGAATTGCGGGGTCGTTTTGGACTTACTTTACATCAGTTTGACAGAGTCAGCCAGTATTTCTTTAGCACCTGATTTTCCTCCTTCCATAACGGGAACAGTGAGTGTTTGGAACTAAAGTTGCCCTTATAACATTTTCACCAGTGGAGTGTGATAGAAATGAAGTTTGCTACTTGTGTACCTGGGCCCTCGAGCATTGTGTATGAAAGCTGTGCTTTCCTGTTCATGGAAGCTGGGGTACAGACCTGCCTGCAATGGGGCTACAGATAAACAGAACAGAGAACTACAGTGAAAGAGCATAACTCTTCAGAGCCGCCGGCGGACATAAGCAAAGATTTTCCTGAACATAAGCATATTGGAGAAATTCGTATTAAGTGATTTCAATATTTATCACAAAGCCACCATAATCCAAAAGGCTTGTGCCTGAATAAAAAGTCACAAACAGCAAAAAAAAATACATGGAGAACCCCAAAATTAGTGTATGCAGTTGGGGGGTGTTGATATTTTTGACAAAAGCTCCAAGAATGCACAATAAGGAAATAATGGCTTCAGTAGACATATCCCAGGAAGTGTGTGTGTGTGTATGTATATATAATCTTATATGTGAATATGAACACATATATGTGTAAAAGAAATTAGCTCCTCATTTCACATCATATACTAAAATTCACTTAACCTGGACTATATTCATAAACACAAGATCTGAAATTATAACACCTTCTGACAGGTTTCTTTTAGAAGACTGTGGGGGGAAGTTTCATTGTACAAGTCTGGATACAATTTTCATTTCTGACCCCAAAACATGGGCAGCAACAGTCAAAAATAGGCATGTGGGATTATATCTACCCAGAAGGCTTCTAGAAGTAAAGGAAACAACCACAAAGGCGACACAAGCCTACAGTATAGGAGCACACTTTATAAATGATAAACATCTTGGAAAAGAATATTGTCAAATCCAGACCAGAAATTTAAATACTGAAATACTTTAATTTAAAAATGGAAAAAGGACCTAAATAGGCATTGCTCTAAAGAAGAAATAGAAAAGATTAGCAGGTGTATGAATTCAGAAATATGAAATTTCCAACTTCACTACTCATCAAGGAAACGCAATTTCAAACCACAGTAAGATACCACCCACAATGTGGAGGAAAGGAAACACTTGTTGATAATGAAAATTAGTACAGCCACTATGGAAAATAGTATAGAGAATCATTAAAAAACTAAAGGCTATTGTAAAATACAGTGGAACAAACCAATAATATCACTCCAGTGTTTAGATAAAAAAGAACTGAAATTCATACCAAGAGAAAATAATGCACACCCCTATATTCACCAAAAGATTATTAGCAAATCAAAGAATGGAATCGGTGTATACCAGCTGATGAATGATTAATAAATATCTAGCACATATGTAACATTATTTAACCTTGAAAATAACGGCAATGCAACACAACATGGCTGAACCTAGAGAACATTATATTAACATAAAGAAATTGGTCACCATCTCTTCTCACCTAATGAAGCTTTGAGTTTGGAAATGGGTTGCATTTAATATAGTTGTTGACTAAAGGCACCCTTGGGAATCCCCAAACAACATAAGTCATTGCCAGGACTATAGGTTGCTGTCCACAAACTGGCAGTAAGACGTCATTGTTGAAGACAACAATCACAGAACTCTTTGAACATGAAGCTGTTGAGCTAGTGCCTACATAGAGCCTTCACCCTGGGTTCTTATTTAGGATTTCTATTGCTTCAACAAAACACCATGATCAAAAAGTAAGCTGGGAAGAAATGTTTGTTTACCTTACACTCCCACATTGCTGTTCCCCACTGAAGGAAGTCAGGACAGGAACTCAAACAGTGCAGAAACCTGGAGGCAGGAACTGATGCAGAGGCCATGGAGGGGAGTTAATTATTGGTTTGCTTCCAATGGCTCACTCAGCCTGCTTTCTTCTAGAACCCAGGACCACCAACCCAGGGATGGAACCACTCATAATGGTCTGGGCCCTTCCCATTGATCTCAAATTGAGAAAATGCCTTTCAACTAGTTCTAATGGAGGCGTTTCCTCAATAGAGGCTCATTCTTCTATAATGACTCTAGCTTATGTCACACAAAACCAGCAAATACATACAGCCTGCACAATATCAAAAAAAATATAGTCTGCACAATATCAAAAAAGAAATGTAAATACCAACCCAGCTACAAAAACTCTGATCCAAAATAGTATCGTGTATGCAAGATATAATAGTGAAATGGTAGCACCAAACAGTTGGGAATAACCAACCAACCAATATCAGATCTAACAGAAGGCCATCTCCACAAGATGGAACCCATACCAAACACTGCTTAGGTGAACAGGAATCTGAGACGACATAGCCTAGGGACCCAAGGTAAAAACCAAATATAACAGTTCTTAAAAAAAATAGAAAGAGGGGAAAGAGAGAAAGAGAAGCAATAAATGTCAATTCTGGCTGACATTAGAAAAGCTTCCTCCAGCAGCAGGTGGGAAAAAATGGAGAAACCAATAGTCAGACATTATGCAGAGCAAGACCTTGCAACATTCAGCCCCAAGTGGAATGTCTCCACCAAATCCCTCCCCTGGGAGCTCAGGAAACACAACAGAAGAAGCTGCAGAAAGACTTCAAGAGCCAGAGAGATGGAGGATGCCAAGCAAACAAGGTCCTCTAAATCAATGTGGTCAAAGGTCATATGAACTCACAGAGACTGTGGCAACATGCACAGGGCCTGCATGGGTCTGCACTATGCCCATTGTATGTACATTACGGTTTTCAGTTTTGTGTTTCATAGGCTTTCTGAGCATGTGAACAAGTATGTCTCTAAGTCCTGTGCTTTTTCTTGGGTCCTTTTCCCCCCTGTTTGTTTACCATTGTCCATCTCTGATGTATTATTTTTGTTTTATCTCATTTTATTGTTATCCCTCTGATATCCCTCTGAATCCTGCTTGTTTTCTAATGAGAGACACAAAGGGAGTAGATTCAGATTGGAAGGGAGGGGGGAGGAGTAGAGGGAAAGGCATGAGTAATCAAAATATGTTATGGTAGAAAACTCTAATAAAAGGTCGGGGAGAGAAACTGGTCATGTTGATGTATATTATGGTTTGGATGTTGAATGCCCCCTCAGGAAATATACTTAAATGTTCGACCTCCAGTTACTGGTGCAATTTGGGGAAGTTGTGGAACATTTTGGGGAGTAAGGCCTAATGTGGGGTGCAGGGAGAGAATTACTAATGATGGGAGGATGTTTAGGATCAAAAGTCCAGCCACACTTCCTGTTCTGCTTCCTTTTCTTTTTCTTCTTTTTTTTTCTTTTGTTTTGTCTTTAGAGACCGGGTTTTTTCTCTGTGTAACAGCCTTGACTGTCGTGGGACTTGCTCTGTAGACCAGCTTGGCCTTGAACTCACAGAGGTCAGCCTGCCTCTCTCTCTCAATTGTGTGCCTCCACTGTCAGCCTTGTTTTCTTTTCTTGATCTAAGTTTTTTTTTTTTTTTCCAACAGCTTTATGCTTCTGCTGTCACAGCCCAGAGCAGTGGGCAGGAACCCCATATCCCTTTCTTGGTGAACTGTGTCCTCAAACCATAAATCAAACAACTTTACTTTCTTCCCCATAGTTGCCTCACCTCAGGTATTTGGTCACAGCAACACGGGAAACGAGGAAGAAAGACAACGAGTAGTTTAAAAAGCCACACTGCTAAAAGCTGTCAAGAGAGTATTTCTGAACCACAAAGGAAGATAATACGAGAGAATGCTATGTTAAGTGACGTGATTTAGTCATTATGTGGTGTAGACATATATCAAAATACCATATCACGCATGTAATTTTACTGTCAGTTGAAAATAACTTTTCAAAATTTTGTCAAAACATGCCCATACTAATTTGTCCAAATCTGCTTTGATTCTAACAATCAAGTGGTTAAATAATTGTAAAATAAACTGTATAAACCCAATAATAAAGTATTTACTCTTCTAATTCTACATACTTTCCTTCCAAGAAAGTCAAATCCCATCTTAATGAAAGGAAAAACAAAAGGATAAAAGAATCTATGTTTTTGAATAATCATTTGAAACAAAATAACATCCAACTTGGGATTGTGAAATAGCCAAGCAGAAAAAGGTACTTTTGATACAAGTCTGGTGACCCAAGCTCCAAACCAAGAACTAACATAAAGGAGGGAGAGAATCAACACCATAAAGTCACCCTCTGAGCCACTCCCCCCCCCATGCACATACATAAGCATGCACACACATGGACGTGTATACTTCCTTACACACATAAACAGCATGCACACACAGGTATATGCACCCAAACACACATGAGCATACACAGGCATGCACATACATGGGCATGTACACCACCCCAAAATACACACACATGTACACAAATTGGCATGTATACTCCCCACACACACGTACACAAACACGTACACATATGGGCATGTATACCCACCACACTTATATACGCAAGCATGCATACATATTGACATGAACAACCCTCCACACACACACAAACAACAACAATATTTAAATCTCTTTAAAAATCATAGAATAGCATCCGGCTGAGAGTAAATGCTTTGTGGCTATATGAGGGAAAAATCAGAACTGTACTGAAACAAATCTTTGGGACTTGTTAGTACAACACAGGTATCTACCAAACTTATAAAGAAGGATGCGGATACTGGAGGGTATGTCAGTGGTAAAGAACACGGGCTTCTCTTCCAGAGGATCTAGATTCAATTCCCAGCACGCATATGGTAGCTCACAATTATCTGTAACTTCTGATTAGAGATCTGGATCTGGGATTTCATACCTCTTTTGGCCTTTGCAGTCACCGAACACTCATCTGGTACACAGATATACATGCAAGCAAAGCACTCATACATATAAATTAAAGGAAAAATGTTTCAAAGAGAGGTCCATTTGAATGAAATTATGCTCTTTAGGCTCTTGTTATTTTTAATGTGGACTGAAAATGTATTTTTATTAGCTTTTCTTGAAATTTAAACCTGTCTGCAATATACATGGGAAAAAATGTCCATAAACTAGTTGTTTAAATTATATGTTTTACACCTTTTAATACAACTTCTCATTACTTGTTATAAGTATTGCATTGCTTTTGTGTTTTAAGTGATTCCTATAATTCAAATTAAATATTTTTGAATTCTTTATATTTCAGTCATAATGTTCTATTATACATGAATATTCCATAAAATATCCTGCAGTTCTTATTAACTATTTTCTTTATTTATGCAATATAATATAATCATGTATGTCTATCTATTTATCACACAAAATCATACATTACAAACATATAGACATTGAGATCTATTTCAGAGTTTTCACAGTATCCCACTGATCTAGTCTTTGTTTTTTTCAAATCAATGTTGTCAAGCTTTAACTACTGTAGTATATAATTTAAGATTAAGATGCACTGTGGAAGATCATTCCATCCATACTTACAGCTTAGCTTTAAAGAAAACACAGTAAGGCATACTGGACAATCCAAGGTTAAATAGGAGTTGAAATTATTTGTTTAGCTTATCACAATTACAAAGGAAGGTTGATATGTTCTATGGCAGATACTTGTGATAGAAAGGGAGATACATCACATAAATGCCTCAAATCACCTGCAACTTTCTTAACACTGTAGAACTCTCAGTTACAGTAATACAATATGGAATTGTCATATAGTAACACAGAGTGACTCCATTTTATATATATGTATATATTCTTTTCATGTAATTTCTGTATTTGATATGAGCTCTCCTGTAATTATTAACACTTTTTAGGCTGAGAAATCAGATAGTACAATTAAGTGGTTTGAGTGTAATCGTAAAGCCAGTGCCTTAGACACTGTTTGACATTGTTGAGAAAAAAATATAAACTATCCCATAAAAATCAGGGCGAGTTTGTTTGCTTTTCACAATTCTCTGAACAAATTCAATGAGAGGTAAAGACAACTTTTGGATCTCAATGGTGATTTTGGGACCCTTCCATGCATCAAAGATTCACTACTTCCCTGGACTACAGGAACACAGCAAAGAGAATTCTGAGTGCTTGTGAGAAAATTCCAAAAAAATAAGAAAAAAAGTCTTGTGACCTCAGTTTCTTCAAAAACACAGAGTTTATCTAGGAATGTGTTTGCATGTTCTTCCCAGGTGTAGTGGAGAGAAGTAAGCTTCCTTTAGGTTAGCCCTGACTCCTAGCTTTTGTTATTTGTGCATATGACCCTGTGCAGAAGCAGGGTTTTGCCATGCACCCTTTGCCCCTGTGATAGCACATTTTATTCCTTTGACTCCTCTCAACCCTCAGGGCATAAAGTGTCTGATGCTCTGAATGAAGCTGGCTTTTCGTGTGAGGTCTTGGTTAAGTCATTTTCAGGCTTCAGTCTCCCAAGTCCCATGGCCCTTAGAGCAGTACACACTGGGCCTTTGTTATAAAAGAGTCAACCTATAGCTGAACAATTGTGGCACACACTTCCAATCCCAGCACTCAAGAGGCAGAGGCAGGCCACTCTCTGAGTTCAAGGCCAGATTGGTCTGTAAACAGAGTTACTGGAAAGCCAGGGCTACACTGAGAAATCTTATTTTGAACAGCCAAAAAAAAAAAAAAAAAAAAAAAAAAAAAAAAAAAAAAAAAAAAAAAAAAAAAAAAAAAAACAAAAAAAAAAAAACAAAAAAAAAAACAAAAAACAAAAAAAAAAAAACAGTCAACCCCAATACATGAGGTAGAAAACACCACAGCTGAGTCATCTCCAAATAATAGTGCCCTTCTAGTGTTGTTTCTTTTGGTGGCAGGATTCAGCATTAGAACTTAGAGTGAGCACGGGGCCTCAGACAGAAGGAGTAGACACTAACACTGGGCCCTTCCGCTTTCCATTGCAGCCAAGCACTGCCTGCCATTCACGTATTAATTGCAAAATGTCCTTGGAAGCGTGGGCATATTGTATATCTGTATTACATAGGTTTTCTACTGCTGTAAAGAGATGCAGTAACCAAGGCAACTCTTTTTTTTTTTTATTGAGAATAGGAAAAAAAAAAGTTTCCGCCTCCTCCCAGCCTCCCATTTCCCTCCCCCTCCCCCCACTCTTCTCCCCCTCCCCCCACTCCTCGCCCCCTCCCTCTCCAATCCAAAGAGCAGTCAGGGTTCCCTGCCCTGTGGAAAGTCCAAGGTCCTCCCCCCTCCGTCCATGTCTAGGAAGGTGAACATCCAAATTGGCTAGGCTCCCACCAAGCCGGAACATGAAGTAGGATCAAAACCACGGGGGGTGCACCCACCCACTGAGACAGTGGGGCTGATCTATTGGGAGCTCACCAAGGCCAGCTGGACTGTGATTGAAAAAGCATGGGATAAAACCGGACTCTCTGATCATGGCGAACCAAGGCAACTCTTATAAAGGAAAACATTTAGTTGAATGGTTTACAGTTCAGAGGTTCAGTCCATTATCACGGTAGGAAGTGGTGGGGTGCAGATAGACAGTGTTGGAGAAGTAGCTGTGAGTCCTACATCTTGAAGGAAGTGGTCAGTGTCACTGGGAGTGGGTTGAGAATATATGAGCCCTCAAACCTCACCTCCACAGTGACACACTTCCTCCAATAAGGCCACACCTCCTAACAGTGCCACTTCCTTTGCGGGGGGGGGGGGGGGGGGGGGGGGAGTCTTTCAAACTGCCAACATATAGTAAACTGTATTATGTTTTGCTATGATCAAATACTTACATTGGAATCCCATATGGAACAACTGTATGTTTTGCAGAACTTGTGGACAATTCTGGGAGATAACTTTTGAATTTTGTTTATTATTTTTATTATAGAGGCTATATCAAATGCATCTATACACCTGAACTCACAACTTGATAATTCTATGTTGTCTCATGCAGGAGAATCAGTTTATTCAAAAATTATTAGAAGACTTTCAAAAATCCTTAAGTTATTAAATATTTCTTATACACTCAGTAACTTGTTATCAAATGTACTGTATATTCAAAAGCCATACTACATGATCTTCTCAATTTATTAGCAATTCCATATGCACTAACAATGACTAGTGCCCTATTTATGAAATATAACTTAAGCAATCATTTTGAAGAGTCGGGAGTATCTGTCCTTGATTGAATCCCCACTCTTGGCGTTATCATATGATAAAAATTGCTGATATTTATTTAAGCTTTACAATGTATTTATATACTATTCAGTTGTTTCTCTTTGTGGGTCTTGTTATAAATAAAATGCTATAGTAATATTTTCTTCTTTGACTCTATTTCTTCCCTGAACATTGTATTTAGGAGATTAATCTACGTTGATAGACATAGAATGTTTATTCCTTTTATCTACACTATAGTAAGGGATTCCATACACATAACCCAATACTTTGTTTATTCATTCTCATATCAATGTACACTTGGAGCATTTGCAGTCTTTGATTTTATAAATAATGTTTCTCTAAATAGAGTTGTATATATTTCAGATGATCATATCAACATGTGGTCTGTCGATCTCATCCAGTTTCTAAACCGTTTCTTATAGATTTCTGATGGGCTGAGTAGAAAACTGGAGTTTGCACATTTAGGAGTTTTGACAGCAATTTTGATCTTAGTAGAGTGCATTAATTCATTCTTTATGAAGTGTTTACAACTTCATTGATAGTGATTTTTGGTGAGTCACAATTTGGTAAAAGCCAGGTCTCAAGGGATGCAGTATAAGTTGTACCTGCAGTCAGGAATACTGCAGTACACACTTAGAACATGAAATCTAAATGGCAGTCTCATCTAAGAAGTCTTATCATGAGAAAAAGAAATCTGCAAAAGTAATAGGCCAGGTGTGTGGGTGCACATATATAATTAGATTAGAGCCCTCCAGAAGCTGAAACAGGAGGGTCACATTTGAAGCAGTCTGGGTGATGCAGTGAGAACCTGTTGCAAAAGAAAAACAAGCAGAGGACAACAAAGCTTGTGAACACATACAAGTCCTGTGCACACATACAAGATATGTGCACACATACAAGAACTATGCAGACATTCCTATGATACTTCATAGATAGACTTCAATTTTACTTCAAAATATAAAACTACACATGTTTTTCCAAGTCTCTAAATGATTTTTATGAGTTAATATCTCATTTGGTGACTACAGTTAGTGATAATATATTCTTAGGTTGTGTGCTCTTTGTTTTTTTTTTTTTCTTGAGTGTTAGAGTCAGTACAGCCCAGATTCAAACTCACTATGAGGCCAAGTGGCTTTGAACTCCAGGTTTTCCTGTTTTCCAAGGACTGAAGATCTGAACCACCATGCCCAGTAAATGTGCTGTATTTTTGAAAGATAAAAATGCAATGGATATTGTGTTCTACCACAAAAAATGATAAAGGAATGGATTAATGCAATATTTGTTACATATATGATATGCACTAGAAAAACATATCCTGATTTAGCTGGCTATTGTAGTGAAAGGAGCAGCAAGCTGCCTTTCCGCCCTGATCCCAGCTAGTTTTCACCTGAAATAATTATACGGAGATTGTATTCATTTAAACACTGCTTGGCCCATTATTTTTACCTCATATTGGCAAACCCCCACATCTTGATTAACCCATTTGCATTAAATCTGTATAGCACCGTGAGACTGTGGCTTACCAGGAAAGATCCTAACCTACGTCCATCTTGGGCTCGAGATTCATGGTGTCTGCCTGACTCTGCTTCTTTTTCCCAGCATTCTGTTCAGTCTCCTCCACCTATCAATGCTGCCCTATCAAAAAGCCAAAGCAGTTTCTTTATTTAACCCTCCTACATCAAGTTATCATGTAAAACTACCTGGAGTTTTTAATTTTTTTAAATTAAAGCTGCCTTTAAAATGGATAATTTAACATTAAAACATTTAGCTTTATTGTTAATAATGCTGAATTTCTTGAGAGGATTGTAATGTTCACTATATTTTTGGTGTATGAAGACAAAACATCAGAATACAGTAACAACAAGTGAAATAATAAATGCAAGATGATTTCAAGTAAGAAGACAGAGTGTCTGTTAAGTTTTACTCAGAAATGTTGTGTTTTGTTTACTTGACTCTGATATTTAGCTATAATAAGACAGATCTTAATATGCAACCTAGACGGACCTGGGCACCATGCTCTCAACTGTCCTCTAATTCTAAAAAACTATTCTATATTGTAAGATTTACAGTCTATAAACAATTGCTGAAACTTTAATGCAATTCTGCGTCAAAAGTGTAGAGCACCAAAGCCAGAGAGAAACCCTGTCTCAAAAAACAAACAAAAAAAAAACAAAAAAACAAAAAAAAAAAAAAAGTGTAGAGCAAACCAGGACTGCTGGAGAGTTTTATCATTTTGGCTGGTTAAAGTCATCTAAGAGGAGGGAACCTCAATTAAGAAAACCATTCTGTAAGATCATAGGCTCTAGGCAAGGCTGTAGAATAATTTCTTAATTAGTGATTGATGGACGGCCCAGCCCATTGTGGGTAATACTCTCCTTGGACTGGCTGTCCTAGCTTCTATTTAAAGAAACAGGCTGAAAAAACCATGAGGAACAAGGAGCATCTCTTCATGGCCTCTGCATCCTGCCTTCAGGTTCCTGCCCTGCTTGAGTTCCTGTCCTGACTTCCTGTGATAGTAAGCAGTGATATGGAAGTATAGGATAAATAAACCCTTTCCTCCCAAATTGCTTTTTGTTTGTGATGCTTCATTTTAGACTTAGGAATCCTAAAACACCATCTCGTGGTACAGATGCTGTGGAACAACCTTTTGTATGTGGTGAATATTTCCCATTCAGATTGGTTTCATAAAAAGCTGAATGGCTGCTAGGCATACAGGGATTATAGCTGTGACAGCCAAACTAAGAGAATGATGGAAGAAGCAGAACAGAGTCAGGGAGATGCCAGCCAGCTGCCAATGAAGCAGGATGTATAGAAAATGAGGTAATAAGCCATGAGGCACATGGCAAGGCATAGATAAGAGATGTGGATTAATTTAAATGTAAGAGTTAGCTAGTAAAAAGTCTGAGCTATCAGTCAAATGTTTATAATTTATATTAAGTCTCCAATCTAGTTATTGGGAAGCAGTTGGTTGGGAAAGAAAACTCTGACTGCAAATGACACCCAACAACAAGGACTATGCATATCCACATAAACTCTGGAAAAACCTTTAAGGAAAAAGTTTCTAAATGTATAGAAATGGACCCAGATATGACTTTCTAGTCTTGTGTCTCTAATACCTATTGTGGTACAGAGATGTATATCCTGGCAACTGCCAGCATGTCATGAATTAAGCCACATGTGACATTCCCTCAGACTCTCACATGGGCCATAGTACAAAGAAGCATCTCCCAGGAGCACTGTGTAGCAGATTTAAAATTTTGCTCATATAGATAGAAAAAGTTACAGATATGCAGTAATGATAGACTCAGATAGAAAAGTCCTCTAAATCTGTTATACTGTGTTAAAAAAAAATATGTGAATGCTTGGGAGAGAAAAGAAAAGAAGGGTAGAAAAAGTATTTAAAAAGGAAGAGTGTAATAAAAAATATAAGAGCCACTTAAAGATGGGAAGTATACAGAGTCTGGATCCTGTATATTATTATGCTGTTTTTGAATGTTTTGGTTGCTAGGAGATACTGCATTATGAAAATTTCTAGATTTCACCCACCTATATATTTTAAAAATATACTGACTTCAAAATTTAAGTCAAATGTTGTATTACATTAGGAGAGAGGTTTTGCCTTTATTTTCACAGAAAATGAGAGGCTATTAATGAATTTCTGCTTAAAGAAAATTGGCTTTGATTGAGGAAGACACCCTGAAATCCCAATTAAAACATAAAGAAATAAACCAAAAAGAGCTACAAGACATGTGACATATATTTTACCTGCTCAAAATACGTAACAAAAAATTTTTATATAACAAAAAAATTTTTACTGACTTGTATACCATGTACAATCTATACTTGTACTAATACAGATAAGTATGCTACCTTTAAAAGTTTATGTATTTTCAGAGCAAGGGGATCAGACACAAATGAAAATTAAGGCCCAAGTATCTAGTATGCAGAACAACTTCCAGGCTGCTAACTGAGATTACCCCGTCTCACAAAATACATAACCAAGACTTCAAAATTATCTTAGATTTTCTCAGGGTCCAAAGATTACCAGTGCTCCCAAACAACAGGAAGTAGTCAAAAAATAGATTATGGATGTTTGTCTTTGTTTAGGGGTATTGGTTGCAAATTATTGTTGATCATGTAAAAAGAACAATAACAGCAACAACAAAAGCTAATCAACAGAGTTAAATTCAAATCCCTTTCTAAAGAAAAGGGGATATGATATAGAAATGATAGAACAAAGGGTATATTATTGAATCTACTTTTAAAAACCAAAAGAGCAACTACTAGTCTTAAATATTTTACATTGGTATGCATTTTTATATATTGATACAAATTTAAAATTAATTGTTATGCTGAATATATGTATCTATTTTTGTTTGGGCTATTAAGTTTATACAACTCACTTAAAAATGTAATATATAATTTAAAATACAAATTAATAGTCATCTACAATGGTCAAACTTATAGTCATGTTAGGTGCACTTTCAAGATCATAAAAAGATATATTTAAATAGATAAATGATCTTCATATATTTCAAAGACCTACAAAATACGCCATTTAATATGTTTAAAGACCTAACATTTTTCATAACAGTGAGATATATCCGCTACTGGCAGCACCAATCTACTTCAGAAAAGATGACAGGCATTGAAGAAGCTCCATATGGAGTTTGTTTTCATCGTGGTAAAAGCTAGCCATGTGGGGAAAGAAACTGCCCTTGCCTCAGTTACTGACAACTACTGTACGAACTGGACCAGCAGGACACAAGAAAGGTGACTACTTAATTTTTGTCAAGACAAGGTATGAGAATCCTTCAAAATTCCTGTTTCACAGGAAAATCTGTGATATATGCTAGGCCTATAGGCCAGAGTTGGATGCCCCAATATTGCAGAGGAACATTGGGTGACTGTCCAGGAGCCGGATGCTTCTGTTATTAGGTAACAACTCATGCATCTGAGGTTTTGATAGAATTAAAGACTAGATAGCTATAATTATAGTTTTACTTAGTTATGATAAAAAGGTAAATTAGTTGTAAAACTTTAGATTCACCAAGATACATAATTGAGTATTTTCTCTAAAATTGCAAAATACAAATGAACTAGGTATAATAACTGTTATTCTTGCTTAATAACTGTTTTTGTTATATATAATTTTAATATGCAAAAGTTAGTACCCTCTTTTTGAATTAGACAAAGAAGGGGAAATGCTGTGGAATAATGCTATTGATTTATCACTCAGATTGCATTAATAAAAAGATGATTGGCTGGTAGCCAGGCAGAAATTATAGACAGTACAACCAAATTAGGAGAATGGTGTTGGGGGGGGGGGCATGAGCCATGAGCCATGTGGCAAGACAGAGATAAGAAATATGGGTTACTTTAAATGTAAGAGTTAGCCAGTAACAAGTCTGAGCTATTGGCAAGCATTTATAATTTATGTTAAGCCTCCAAGTCAGTTATTTGGGAATTGACTGCCAGCTTTTTGGGACAGGAAAACTCTGCCTACATGTAGACTTTTTTTTATAAATGATAGAAGATTTTATTTTAAAACAGAAAATTCTTGAGTGGGCCATTGTTTTAAAACAGTATGCATTATAGATACAAAACAAAGCAAAACAAAAAACAAACAAAACAAGTGAACAAACAAAAAAGACAGCTCTCACCTCAAAGGGGAAACGAGTTTATCCTAAAGCCAAGAAAAAATAACTGACCATAATAGGAAATACAGATTTGAGTTCCCCTAAATTCCATGTTCCAAATGGAAACAGATTGATGTCATTTTCATAGAAATAGAAAAAAAGAAACTCATAAATTAAGGCACTTTCCAAATACAGTGATGGGAGCATTAGGTAGATAGGTGTCTTAGCTAAGGTTTTATTGCTGTTAAGGGACACCATGACCATGGCAACTCTTATAAAGGCAAATATTTAATGAGGGCTGCCTTATAGTTCAGAGCTCAGTCCATTATCGTCACAGCAGAAAGCATGGCAGCATGCAGACAAACATGATGCTGGAGAAAGAACTTAGAGTTCCACATCTGGATTCACTGGCAGCAGGAGAGAACTGAGTTAAGCTTCTGAGACCTCAAAGCCTCCTCCAACAGTAACACATTTCCTCCACAAATGCCATACCTACATCAGCAAGGCCACACTGACCAGTAATAGGTAGCCCAGAATTTTAACCCTAGCACTTGGTTAAAGTAGAAACAGGAGGATCTAATGAACCTGAGACCAACTTGTCCTACTTAGAAAGTTCCAGTACAGCCAGAGATACACATTAAGATCCTGTCTCAAATATCAAGGGACAACAATTTTTTAAAAAAAGATGGAGACTTAAACAGGACATGGTGTATTCTGGGAGGCTGAGAAGGAAGGTCAGCAAGTTTGAAGCCAGCATCTTGAACATAGAAGTTAGCAGTTCACAAGCAACTTTCAATAAATTCATAGTTCAATGCAGCCTGGAAATAAGAAGATAAACTTGCCAAGTAAATGTATCTAATGACACTATGAATACAAAGCACCTTGAACCAGGCAATTCTTTTTGATAAACTTTACAAAATGCTAATACCGGAAAGTGATTGTTTTGAACTTTATTGATGACAGACACTAGTATCCATGAAAGTGTAAAACTATAATCAATTTTACTGTTATATCAATAGCTAAGAGTGTCTCTGTTCTAGGGAGTGTGTTCCGGTGCACAGCTGTGAGACACGCGGATGTTCTAGAGTGGAGTTCCAGGAGAAGAAGCATTTGTACGCACTGCAGTTTTCCATCAAGAAAGACTTGCTGTGGAAAAGAAGCCCCAGTAACACAGCAAACTCCATGACCTCTTGGAGAGCAATTATTTACATTACACTGTTTTGATTTGAAGTTGCTTGCTATTTAAAATCTGTTACTTTACTGTGAAAACACAGTGTCCAAACTTTCCATAGGGAATGTTGGGTATGGATGTCCATACACTTGAACTATCTTTTTCTGCGTTCATTAATCACATAATCCCGACGCTTTACAGATGTTATTGAGAAGCCCGACTTGCTCAGTTATCTTTATCTTAATTATATCCAATGGTCTTATTATTTCTATTCATGAAAAGAATGTGTATGATTTTTAAGGTCAAATAAGAAAGAAATAGAAAGTGCAAAGCAAAATGAGCTAAGTTTGTAGGTTTTAGAGTTGTTCTTTACTTTGAACCCATTATCAGTGAAGAAGAAAAAAATCTGAATATTGTAATAACACATTATCTCTGAGTCTAAGACTTGAAAGAATGCTTTGAATTTTACTTTCCACCAGAAATACACACCTATCAAGGCTGGAGAGATTGCACAGTGGTTAATAGCTGGAACTGTTCCTGCAGACCGGTCCAGCTGATAGCACATCAGGCAGGCCACAACCACCTAATGATGGATGATAGCTTCAGGTTATCAGAAGCGCCCCCGGACTGAGGAAGGCACCTGCAGGCGCCTGCATATGTCCCCACACATATTCATATGTATAGTCAAAAATAAAGTAAGTCTTTTACATAAGAAGGGGGAGACAGAGACAGAGATGGAGAGAGAGGGAGCTCAGTAAGAAACTGGAAGAGGCATGGTGTCTCAGGCTATAATTCCCACATTCAGAAGGCTGAAGTAAGAGAATCGGCATCTCATGACCAGCCTGAAGAAGATGACAAAACTAAGTCTCAGAGGAGGAGGAGGAAGGAGAGAGGGGGAGAGAATAAAATCAATAAATTAGAAAGTCAACAGATGTTTGGAAGTAAATTGTGCAGTGCTAAGTGTCTAGGTTCATTCTGAATAAAAGTTAATGAGTATACTTGAATTTACAATTCAGTTTTCTGTGAATTTACTCCGAGGTTACACTCCCAATATGTGCATGATGTTGTTAATGAACAGACTGATTTACAAAAACTATTTATTACTACTAATATTATTGCTATTCCTATAATAATAATCTACTACTATTATGGTGTGTACCTGTGATAGGTATACATATTTGTTATTATTATTTATTATAATTATTATTTATTATTATTACTATTATCGTGTGTACCTGTGGGAGGTACACATGTACCACAGCAAGGCCTATGTGGAATTAGGCAGACAACTTTAACCATCAGCTCTCTCCCTCCACTGTGGAGTCCAGGGATCCAACTTCAATGATCAGCTCTGAGTGACAGGAACTTCTACACTTTGAGCCACCTCACTGGTCCCAGAAAGGATTATTTTTTTAATATTGTATTAGTGAAACTTCATAAGCATCTGAGCCTGGCATGGTGGCTGAACGCATTGGTCTGTATATACCGACCAATGAACCCCGGAGAGTAGTGGCAGTGCTTGTGAACTGGCGTGGCATAATTCTAGGGGCTGTAAATGATATGAGGAAAAACTAAGTGACGAAAGCATGGCTGAATAACTCCTCTCTCAGAAAGAAAAAAATTCATATACTTATGGCTGCTCTCCCCTGTAAAACATTTCCAGGGAAATTCCTTAAACAAACAAGAGAATGACATTGTAGAAGCATTACAAGAGGCAGTGTTGTTTTTATTATAATTTTTATATCACTTTTATTTTTGAAAGCAAAATATACCTATTAAAAACAATCTGATTAAGCCAAGTGCAGGACAATAGCCACCAGTACAACAGGAAACAAATTACCAAGACATCAAAACCAAAACCATGCTGGGGAGGATACAGGGCATAGTCACTGGACTTCTTACACACGGCTGACAAAAATGCAAAATTTTATAGCCACTGTGGGGAATGGGAAGAGTGTTACACCAAAACTCTGAAGAGCCATGCACATCTGACCCAGCTTGTCCCAATTCAAAGTGTGTAGCTAAGAGAAGTGAAACCGGTGTACTAAAGAGACGCCTACATCCTTGTTTATTATTGAGGAGCTATTCACAATTCACAGGATAGGAACTAAACTGTTAACGGATGAGCAGATAAAAAAAAATTACTGCATGTTTAAACACCGTAATATCTAGAAGCAATTTGGAAAAAATTTAAATGTTAATATAGGGCTAAGTGAATGAATGAATGAATGAGTGAGTGAATGAATGCTTTGAGATGCAGGAGTCAGGATTTTGTTGAAAGAAGAAAGACAGGGGAGAAGGAAGAAAGATCCTTGAGAGAACAGGTATCAACCCTTTCAATACACGTGGTTCACTATCACATAAATATGTGTAAGGCCTGTCACCTAACCAACCTCACAAAGAGATGCTGACAGGAGTTACACACACACAGAGGAAGACCCACTCTGAACTAAACAGAATGATCCAGGTGGAAAGGAACATGTAAGGCCATCTCTTAATTAAGACATACTTTGTTGCTGCTGTTGTCCAGAAGCCCCACAGTCCAGATTCTGCAGACCGTGAATGCAGACACAGCAACAGCTCTTGACTCTCCAGCCTTCAACCTGGGACTGGAGCCACATCACCTGCCCCACTTATTCTGAGCCTTCCAAGTTCCTGAAAAATGTTCCTGGCTCTCTGACTCCCAGGGCGTTGTGGGACTCTTTAGCCTCTGACTTGCAGGCCGTTGTGGGACTATCCAGCCTCTGGCCATGTGAGCCAATCTAATTGATATGTCTTATCATTGCACAGATATATTCTATTGGGTGAATTCCTCTGAAAACTCCCAAACTAAATGCTTACGTACAATGAATACCACTTAATATTTATGACAGCCTAAGTTGATCTTCTGCTTTTTACAGATTAGTACAAGATGCTTACAAGTGATTTTGGGTAATTTGATTTCTATGAAATAACTGTTACAACTTCCTATTGGTTGACTGTTTTGCTTGATGACTCAAAGTCTATTGGTCACAGACAGTGCCCGTGCTTTTTCTCCATTCTTGGGAATGTCATTTGCTATTTTTATGATGACTTTCCATAAACAAAATGATTCATTTTAATGAAATATCAATCTTTCTTTTTGTGGTGGTACTTCTTTTTTGATAAGAAATCCTTTCATGAAGAAATCAGAATAATATTTTCTTCTGTGCTCTTTCACTTATTTCATTCATTTATAAATTCAATTTGCATTGAATCTTATATTGAGCTGCATTGAGAATTCAGCGTAGTGTAGTCAACATTTGACTGCCATATCTGAAATCTTAAGTTTGCTCTCAATCACTGTTCTCAAAATGAATGATAGATTTAAGGTCAGGTTCAGTTTCTATATCTTTTCTCGGTCAATTATCAGTTTTCCCAACACCTTTCATCCAGGGAACCTACTTAACAACTGTCTTTCAAAGCCACTTCAGAGAATGGGTATATGGTATGAGCTAGGTATTTTGCACCAGCAATCTTTTGCTTGTTTTCCGTTCTTAGAACAGATCCTTGCTCTGGCCCAAGCTGGTCTGGAACTCACTGTGCAGACCAGGCTATCTTTTTATGTCAGATGAACCTCCTGCCTCAGCCTCCCAAGTTCTGAGCTTACAGGCTCAACTCCTTGCCCTCTGTTTCAACACTAAGCACATTGTAAGGAATACAATGAGAAACACACCTTGATGCTTGTCTGGGCAAGCAGCCTTTTCTTCCTGTTTTCTCAGGGATTGTTTTAAGTCCATGTATTTGCCCTAGTAGATAAAGCCAAATGAATCAATCGTTTTCAGCACCTTCTTTGGAAGATTTGATAGGCATGTATGGTCATAAACCAATTGAGTAAAAGCATCCTTTTTAAAATGTCTTCCCAGCTATAATAAGACTATCAGCTTATTGCTCATTTGACTTCTAGAGTTTCAATATAATTTTATGTTTTTCCCATTTTCCCATTGATTGATCAGAGGTACCTTGTAATTTATATCACTATTTTAGTAGACTATTTTACAAGTTAGAATAAATATTATGCTTTAAGTATACCTATGGTAATTTTTCTTTTTGGTTTTGGTTTCTTTACGCATTTTGTTATTTGAATTTTGAGACATGGTTTCACTCTATAACCCAAGGTGACCCAGTCGAAGGATCCTCCTGCCTTACTCCCTTGAGTACTAGATTAGCACATAGACCACCATGCCCAGCTGGTGTTTGATAAGCTATGGTTGGTAGGATATAATTTCATTTTTAGTTTAGAACTATAAACAAACCCATAATGTTCTTGTTTTATCATTCAATATCTACTGCATCATAGGTATACCCAACTTTTATCTTGTATGTGTATGTGTTTCTCTTTCTTTCTCTCTCTCTCTCTCTCTCTCTCTCTCTCTCTCTCTCTCTCTCTCTCCATGTGTGTGTTTGTGTGTGTGTGTGTGTAGTGTATGTGCATGCTTTTATGTGTAATGTTGACATTATTTATTTTCTTCAGGTATTTGGTTTGGAGATTTTGATTTTCTAAATTATTTTTTCATTGCTTGTTCTTCATTATTTTATTATCATTCCATGTTCATTAATTTTTTATCATTATTCTATTTTTCTTTTATCTTAATGTATTTTTCTCTATTTCTTAGACCTTACCTGGATATTTAATTTCATCTCTGTTCACTACATATTTTTTATTTACTGTAAACATATTAAGTTTCCCTCAAATTCCTTAAAATACTTATCTCCTATATGTTATGTGTATGTGTGTTGCCTGAGTATATGTATCTTTAATATATAAATGTAGGGACCTACATAGGTCAGACAGGTTGGACTTCCTGGGACTGGATTTGCAGATTATTAGCCACCATGAAGATGTTGGAAATCCTCTCCAAGGGCTCTAAGTGGTCTTAACTGGTGAACCGTTTCTCCAGCCCTTCCCCTTTGTTTTCATGGTAGTTGTGTTCTAAAGTCTTGGTGTGCAGCATTTTCATAATTATTCAATTCTAAATACTTTTAATCTCTGTCTCAATGTCTTCACAAAACATTATTTGCTTAAGTAAATGCTTTTATTTTCTTCTTCAAAATAGGAGATCTTTCTTTTATAACTGAATTGTTTTAAATTAAATGGTCAGGAAATATGGTCGTATACTAATAATGCTTTCAGAATTTCTAAGAGCATCAGTATCTATACACTCACTTGAATATTTGCTGATCAATATTTCAATTGCCAATATGTTTATCTAATTGAAAGTGTATTTCAAAATTTCCTAAAATTGCCTACCTTATTTTGAAATGTGCTAATAATGAAAAATTATATCTTCATATTGATTTGAAATTCTGTCTTTAGTATATTAGTTAGTTATTGTATAACAAACAGTTCCAATTCTTGTCTTTTGAAAATTTATATGTGAAAACTATTGAAGAACTTATCTTGGGGACTGGGAAGGTAGCTTATTTGGGCTCAAACTGTGGAGGCATCAAAAAGGAACAAACACTGAAGAATGAAAACAAGAGTGAAAGCAACTCTTCCTAGGATTTTTGTTTACAAAGTCTGTGGTGAAACTAAATATCACTTAAAATTGAGCTTTCTCCTTTAGATGTGTTTAGGTCTTGCAGATAGGGTGGATTTAATAATAATAATAAAAAAGTGACCTAGGGTTTTTACAAATCACCATGATCAAAAGCAAGGAAGAGAGGTTTTATTTCTCATTTATATAGGTAACAGGCTATCACTGATGGAAGTCAGGACAGGAACTAAAGCAGGGCAGGAACCTGGAGGCAGGAGCTGAGGGGTGCTGCTTACTCTCTTGTTCTTGTTTTTGTTGTTGGTGGTGGTGGTGGTAGTTTTTTTTTTTTTTATTCAGTCTGCTTTCTTATAGAATAGCCTAGGCGTGTGCCTACCCACAATGCACTGAGCCCTTCCACATCAATCACTAATTAAGAAATTGCTTTATAAGGCCGAAATAGCTCAGTTGGGAGTGTTCCATTGAAGAAACTGCCCTACAGACTTAAGCTGCTCTATCATGAGAGGGTAATTTGTTAATTGAGGTTCCCACCTATGAGGTGACTCCAGTTTGTGCCATGTTGACATAAAACTAGCCACCACAGAGGGTGAGATGAATGATTTTCTTCAGATGAGCTTCCCTTTCTTACACTACACCCAGACTTCATCTTCCCTCCCACATACCTCCTCTTTCGCTCCTCCACACCCCCTCTGTTTCTCTGTTCCTTTTCAAGGATCCTGTTTACATGAAGGGGTTTGCAGTCCAGCTTGCCGACTTTAGCTAGTCAAATGTTTTGTTTAAAAATAAATGTGTTTTAAAACCTAGACTGTTTGCCATGAAAAACTGCCAGGTCCCTCCTTTCAATACTGCTCACTTCCTTGGTGTGATTTTTATGTTGAGTACAAACTCTGAATTCTCTTACATTCCTGCCTACTCAGCCATGAAATTAACATTGAAATGTATGTATTATGTCCTGTCCTTTTAGCGTTTGGCTCACGGGAAGACTTTTCTAGATGTAGCTCTGTTATACTATCAGAGGAGGGGTTAGCCATGGAACTTCTAATTGAAGGGAAACAGAAAAATGCTGCCTTTCTAGTTTTTTTTTTTTATATAGTTTTGAGATTTTGGCCCTGGTTAGCTTTCCCTCTTTTAAGAAAACAAAACACAAAGCACCCTTCATGAATCTTGGAAGAACTCTCTTCCAGCCACTATGAGATTACTATTTCAACCATGGAGAGTAAAGAATTAGCACTCCTCTACCATGTTGGCCCTGATCCATAGATTTCTTTAGTGGATGGAAAGGAGAAACTAAAATGGTAACGAAAAATACAGATACAGAAAGGCTGCCTTGACAGTCTTGTGTCTGTGTGTTGCCCCAAAATAGTGAAGAGGAAAACACGTTCTCACTTTGTATGGGCGGCTCAGTTTTAGATACACTACTAACCAAAGTTTGGACACAGGTGGTACTAAGTACCTGTAATCTTAAACTTGGTGGGTAGAGGCAAAAGAATCAAAATTTTAAAGCTAAACTCAGCAACATATCACATTCAGAGCCTGGGATACATAAAAAACTTCTGCAAACAAACAAACAAACAGAAAGCAGTAAAATTATAGAACACAGAGTCAGTGTGCTCTCAAAGGCCTAAAATACATAAAAGTTCCCTGTTGGAATCTAGTAGACAACACACACAGTCAAGGCCTTTGCCTTGTGATCCTTTTAGTTCCTTTGTTTTTGAAAAGAACTCCAGCTACACACATGATGTGTGAGGGCGTGCATGTCCCAGGGCACCCCATTGAAATCAGAGGACCATTTGCACAGTTACTTCTCTCCTTGCACCACGTTGGTTCCGGAACCTGAGCTCAAGCTTGGTGGCAGTGCCTCTGTCTGGAGAATCATCCTGAGGAATATTTTTCACACTAAGCCCATCTCTTCACTACCAGATCCCTGTCCTTCGAGGCTCAAAATTTCTTAGCTGCCAGTCTCCCTCTTCTCAGCTCCTCCAACACCATCGTCATCTGAGCTCTTGTGATGCTACCTGGACTATTAAAAACGCCTTTCCTCCCAACCACGAAGTCAGGATGCGCTCGCACTGTCTCCCTTCTTACACTATCTCAGTAGCTTCTGATCAGTCTGTGGGAAGGCAAAGCCAGGATATTATGTCAAGATACACGTGCTGTCCTCTGCTGTCTCTCAGATAAAACTTTACACAATATTTGCCCCGCTATGTTGGCTTCCTTTCTTTTCTTTTATGTACGAAGCCGCTCTGACATGTCCCACATAGAGATAGCAGCTCCCCTGCTCGGAATGGTTTTTCTCTGTTCTTTCCCACGCTAATTTCAACCTTTCCAGTTAGACAGCAGCCCAGTTTTCCCTTTCTAGGTGAAGCTCATTCTGCCCTGTCCGAATCGGATCCTCTCACTTGCTGTTGGTCTTCTGTCATCGCGGACTTCTCATTCAACAAACCTAATTAATTATGGTTGCTAAATTAGGATTTACCTTCATTGAAATCTCCATGAGCACAAGGTACCTAAGGCATCGTGCCCTCATAAGTACTTCATTGACTTTTTATCTCTAAATGACATAAAAAGGGGAGTCTAAGTATGTTGCACAATAAATGAAACGCTATGTACCTTTACCTGAGTGAAGAAAGATTGATGTAAGCTCAATGTAAGTCTTTTGTCAGTTATATGCCTGCATTAATATAAGGTTGTTATTATTATTCCTACTCTTTATTATTAATTTTATACTTTATTATTTATTTGTTTGTTTGGTTTTCCAGAACAGGGCTTCTCTGTAGCTTTGGAGCCAGTCCTTGTTCTGGCTCTTGTAGACCAGGCTGATCTTAAACTCACAGCGATCTGCTTCCCAAGTGCTGGGATTAAGGGTGACTGTCACCACGCCCCTGCTTACTTTTGTACTTTATTTTTAGTTGTGTGTGTGTGTGTGTGTCTACAGGCATCTGCAATGGCCAGGAGAGGGTGAATGCTCCCTGCAACTGAATTTTGAGCTGCCTACCCTGAGTTCATGAAACTTAGCTCTGGTTCTCTGAAAGAGCGGCAAGCGGCACTAACTTCAGGGCTATCTCTCCAGTCCCTTTTGTTTGTTTGTCTGTTTGTTTGTGTATTATAATTGTGTGTGACCATTTTGTGGTGTTGGAGGCATTCCCTTGCTATAACTCAAGTCTGTTTATGTTAGTCATCCCTTTGGATTTTTCCGTGGATTCTGAAGCACAAACTCAGGACGCAGGCATTTATGACAAATGACAACATTTGTCCATGGAGCCATCATTATCTAAACCGTAAATCATGGGCTGACAAGATTAGTCATCAGGTAAAGGAACATGCCTTGAAGGCCAGAGTTCCTCCACCGGAATACAGATGGTAGAAGGAGAGAAAAGCGTCTCCTGGCTCTATAAGTATGTAAACACACACACACACACGCGCACACACACACACAAAATAGAATTGTAAAGAACTTTATATGTTTTAATTATGGAAACAAAGTGTCTCTATTTTCTAGCTTTTTAAATTATATGCAAGTGCTCACACCCATCATATTCATTTAATGCAGCTTTCTGTGATTCATCCTCTTCACCTGATGCTGAGATTCCGTCATGGTGATGGGTTACTCCATCGTATGTCCATAAAAATATTTTTCTCATCCAGCAACTGTTGGACATTGCTGTAGTTTGCCAGTTTCTTCTGTTATAAACAATCATGCCCTGATTGACACATTGAATACGTCTTCTCCCGTTCATGTTCAAATCCTTACCTAGAGCACATACATTGCAAAATAATTGCTCACTTACAAGGTACAAGCTCACACAGATAAATTAAATTAGTAAAGTAGAGCTATTGTATGTGCTACGGATAGGCACGTCTAGATTTATAGAAATACTATATTTCTATTTTTCTTAATATACCTTGTCAAAAAAATCTGCATTTTAAACTTTCCACCCATTTCACTCAACAGCTGTTTATCAAGTAACCCACTGTGTGTCAGAAGCTATATGAGTACCAAATTGCATTGAGTTTTATAGACCTTTGTTTCAATAGTTGATTAGAGTCCAGATGCATGCTAGACCCTCATCAGCAAAACTCACCCGATAATCATTAGAAACTGGAAATCGTTTGGAGAGATTTAAAACAAAATCACCCTGAAAGGCACTGGGGTGTAGTTTAGTAGTAGAGTGTCTGCCCAGCATGTGAGCTCATGGGCTCCCTACTTTCCAGTCCTAAGATTAAATTTAACTAACCAGATTAAGGTTCAAAATAATAATAATAGTAGTACTAATACCTATGACTAACCAATGTGTGGCATGCTGTAAATTGCTGATTTCACTGGTATAAAAGGAATATCTGTTGTTTTCTAACTTCCAATGCTGGGGCTGTATCTTTGAACATTAACATCAAACTTTTTTTTTTTCAAAAACATAGTCACTTGGGCTGGAGAGATGACTCAATAATTAAAAGCACTGGCTGAGGTAAGCCAGGTTCCATTTCCAGCACCCACATGGCAACTCACAACTGTCTGTAACCAGAAGATTCAATGCCCTCTTCTGGCCTCTGTGGGCATCAGGTACATGCATGATGTGCAAAGACACATGTAAGCTAAGTACCCATGCACATAGAAAATAATTTTAAAAGAATTTTTAAAAATATAATCACAGCAGAATGTTGGATCCTGCTTTCGTATCCAATCTCTTAGCCTGTGCCTTTTTATAGGTGAGTTGAGCCCATTGACATTAAGTGATATTAATGACCAGGGGTTGTTAACTCAGGTCACTTTTTTAGTAGTAGAGTTCGTGTGCATCCCTTCTTAGAGTTGCGCTGGTGAC